>NC_053450.1:63829596-64057096 GCF_015227805.2 Hirundo rustica
TATGATTTTCTTATTTTTTTTTCTCAAGATATTTATTCCGAATACATTTGTATATCTCACAAGAAACAGGTTTGATGCTAAATCTTCATTCAATCTATTATTTGATTTTAAAAAGTAAACTATTAGGAACCCTAAGGAAATCTTGTCTAAAAACCTTAATATTGTATAACCAAGTATGTGGAATGCCTTATGCTTTGGGGAGTAGCAGAATTGCTTCAGCTTATTCTTGGTCATGAAAATACTGCACAGGCATTTTGGTAACAGTTATTCTTGAAGAAGAACATTTTTAGAATCTGTTCTGTATCTGTATTTATTTTTCTTCCCAATATGAAATTTAGTAAATGTCATAGACATTTTGCCATATATGTATGAGGGGAAAAAATGTTCTTCAGTCAGATTATTCCACAGTATCTGCTAATTATTAATATCCTGCTTGTGCTTTGAGGCAGTTACTTTTTCTGAGTTCTGGATTCATCCGTTTCCCTCCAAAAATAGTAGTACAATGATTCCAAGAAAAGTGTAGTGCCCCATTATGATCTCTATTCATATTGTATCACTCAGTACTAATCACCAGGTGCTTCTTTAGGCCCTCATCTTTTAAAGATGTGATCATCTGCTCAATTTTATATTCTGTGAATACTTCCATTAAAGGCAAGCGGCTTCTCACTGAGATTAAAGGTAAAAGCACATGTTAGTCTTTATGAGATGTCTTTGGAACTGCTATTATTAGCTTTGATTTATGTATTGTCTATTTTTTAAAAAAATTAAAATTTAATAAAAGATAAACTTTAATCATAAATTTTGAGTCTTTATAGAAAACATTAGTTTGTGAGTTAAATAATTCCTGAAATATAGCAAGCTAATAAAATCAGTACTATGTTAATCACTTGGGCTTGATGCAGTTTCAAAATCAGTAGCTCAAACGTATTTCATTTGCTGTATGTCATGATTTTAGAAAGATATTTTGTATTCATCTCTTCATTGCTATTTTGGTATATCAGGAAACTAGACCAATTAATGATTCCAAACACAACTTACAGCAAATATAGGAACATTATTCCAAACTTTATGTAAAGCTGGAAAACCATTGAAGATTGATCCTACTATTATTGAAAGGTGCAAATTTTATTAATTTCAACAGTAGTGAACCTGGATTTTGGACAAGAGTTTTTTTTCAGCTCAGTTCTAGCCAGTATTTATACTGCAGAAAATATCCTTCCATTAACCCAGTCTGCCTTATACATGTGCCACATGCTGTATTGATGTGCATCCAAAAATAATAAAACACTCAAAATGTGAAAGGAAGAAACTATTATGCATAAGTCATTGCAAGTACAAAGACAATTTTGTATCATGGGATGGTGTCCAGAAACATACTCAAAGTGGGGAAAGAACTTTCTTTCTTTAAAAACAAACCTGAATCTTAATTTAAGCAATGTTTAGATCAAATTATTTTCGTTTCTTTATTTTCCTTGAATGGTTTTATTTCTGTCATGATAGAGAGATTGGATTTTGTTTCATTTTTTTCAGTCACAATACTATTTACAGGTTTTGTTCTTATTTACCATGAAACAAAATTTCTCTTAAATGCTTCCAGGCCCAAAACTAAAAGAAAAAAAATAAAGAAAATCTCTTTGATTATCTTGATCTGAGAAACTCTTCTGCTGGCAAATCATTCCCTTTCTCTTGTGTTTTCTTCCAGAGCCAAAGGACGTGGTAAGTTTTGAACTGCCTGGACCTTCTCTGCTCTAGAGGAGTTGCTAGTCCCACAGTTGCAACATGTGGTAAGCATGTGGGAGACCAGTCTTTAGCTGCATTTTGTTGGGGGGAAAAATATCTACTTTCTGTTCTGTTCAAACCAGATCTCTTCCTACAAATTAGATATTCTTTGGACCAGAGAATGAAAGGGAATTTCATCTTCAGTAAGTCAGAGTTCAGCTAGCAGATGGAAGACGTAGTTTTATGTTCCTCAACATCGCACATCTCAGGTGAGTATTGGCATTGTTTTCTGGAAAGTTAAATATTATTTCTAAACAAATGTATCTCCTTTATTGGGCAAGTTATATTCGGATGTTTTTGGCAAATGTATTGATGCCTTCGGAAGGCTGACCTGAAAGAGACTGGACAGAGCTATAGGACAAAGTATTTATTGAAAGGCCTCCAGGATCCACCTTGGACAAGACAGGAGTCTGACCAAGACTGCACCCAGGGTGATCACAAAAAAAAAAAAAAGATGGCTGACCCTTCACAAGACCTTACATTTTTATAAATTTTGGTCCATTTGCATATTGGGGCTTAATTGTCTAATTACATCTTCAGGTTGTGAGGTCCCATCCTTCTTGTTCCTCCCTTCAGTCCACCGTTTTTTGTGCTTTTGGACTGAAAGCTGTCCTTGCTCTCCAGTAGGAAAAGGATTTGTTTTGTCTACCTACTCTGTGAAGAGAGCTTACTGACACTTTATATGAGGCTCAGAACTACATCCCTAGGCAGCACAGAATCTGAAATATGAAAGCTGAAGCTTAAGGCCACAGTATAAAGAAAACCCAAAGGACAAAGAGGAGTAGTCAGCCTAGGAGATGAATCTAAACTATCCCAAAAAGGTATACTTCTGAACCTGCTAAAATTTTAAGCTACCTGCACAGGCAATATTTATTGAGAATTGTATGCTTTGCTTTCAGAAGCTTGTAAATTTTAAGCGGTAAAGAGTTGTTCTGGAAATATCTGCTCATGTATCAAAAAAAGTGAAATGTACAATATTATTCATTTTGACATAGTTTCTGAAAAATCTGATAAAATATGCTATGTTAATGTAAAGTATGTTTTAAAGTGGTGAAATACAAATTAGAGTAAATAAAAAGTCACAAATAGAACTATTTTTCTAAAGAATGGAGATGAAGAGAGTGGGAACTCTTTGTTGTGTTCATATTTAAACCAAGACTTCAAACATTATGTTTCCCACATAATTTAGAAACAATATTTTCTCAGAGAAATTAACCTCTTTTAACAAATTACAAAGTTTCAATTCTGAATGGAGAAAAATAAAATATGGAATAAGCTTAGACATGTCTCCTTCTAGTTCCTCATCTTGTCTGACTCACTGAATCTGATGGCATGCAAACATTTTTCCTTAAGGCACCAGAAACTACTTAAAAGAAAAAAAATTAAGATACTTAGAAGCTCTCCACCGGGATGGCATGCATTTCTCACTGGTTAGTGAGAACTTTTTTTGATAACTTTTATAAATAATGACACAGAAGTTTGTAAAAAGGGTCTGATGTTCAGATGGCACTGTATGGAGCATTGAACACACTAAAAATGTATTCATGTTTTCACACTCATATTTAAAGTACGTGCACTCCTCTGTTTCTCTAAATAATTCCTACCTTGCCCTGGTGTTATATTTGTGTTTGCAGTGAATAAGTCAGCACTGCTCTCATTTGATTGTTTCTCCCTTCACTGGCCCTGCCAATGCCAATCCAAAGTGAAAATAGACCCAAGACTGAGAAGAGTCTGTGGAGAAAATACAAGCCAAACTTGGTGAAACAAAAAGTGTGAGGATTTTATCGGAGACATTCAATAGCAACTTCAACATCTAAACATTTTTTAAAGCATCACATTTCCAAGGTCATGCAAAGGTCTTGGCATTTTGGCAGGTTTTATTGGTCAGTGTGGGTGGAAGCTCACAGCAACCCACACAGCAACACAGGGGTAATGGAGCAGCCTTCTGCCTGCCCTGCAGGGCACAGTTTTGCAGTATTTAATCAAAAATCTCAACTTCTTTCAAATTCCAGGTCAGATCCTGCCAAGTAACAGCATGGAAAAGAAGCAGGGTTATGGCAAGAGCTGAAGGACCACGGGATCAAAATTTAGAGAGGTCTGAAGGGGTACTGGCGCCTTGCCCATCAGCCATGGGCACAACCCGCGTGCCCGCACTGGGTGCAGCATGGAGACGGCTGTGTGGGCTGTCTGTTTTGCCCAGGCTGCATCTGCCCGGAGATGAGGCTGCAAAATTGTTTCCTTTTGAATATTTTAAGCCTTTGGAAAGCTTCAATAGGTTGTTATTTCCTTCTGCTTCTAGTTAGCCCTTACAGTTGTGCTGTTTTGATGGGAGCTGACTTTGTGGGGTCAGGCGGGTTAAATGGTATTAGATTAAAATCAGAACACCCAACAACTACTGTTTCACAGTTTGACTTTGTTGGCCTCTTCATCTGGGAATTCAGGAAGACACCTTTAGCTTCAAAAAAAGGGGGAAAAAAGTCGCTTTTATTTCAGGTTTTTTGTTGCTGTTGTTTTTGGTTTTTTTTTTCCCCCTGTATGGCTTAAAGAGAAACAAAGAAAAAGCCACATTGTGTATGTTTTTTCTGGCAATGGGCCTGCCACTGTTTATCAAACCAAGGCAAATCCAATTAGCCTGTGGCCTGCCTCCCAACCTTATTAACCTGCTCAGCTGTGAGAAACTCAACAGCCCCTGCCAATATCTCATTTCTCCAGCAGCTGATAAGATCAGTTGAAGATATTCAATGGGGTTTCCTTTCACTTCGGCTTCATCACAGTCACCGGCATCTTAACCGTGGTAGCCAGATCTTATTTTCCTCTCATTTACTACATGAAATAGGATGGCGACTCCGAGGCCCATGCAGCTTGTTGGAACAAACAGCGATCAGGCCTTCGCGGCGTTTGACAGGACGGGCTGATTTTCCTTATCGCGGCTTGCCCACAAAGGCCCGGGCCAGGCCGGGGTTATTAGCATTCCTCGGTGAGATGCGTCAGGCCTATTTCTGTCACGCAGACAGATTGAGCCTTTCACTCAGGCTCGCGAATGAGTGACACATGGCCTGACTGGGAGGACAACATTGTTATTTGAGTTAAGAAATCAATTTGTATCAAATGTACACTGTAATTTATTTGTTGGCTTTGAAGGGAACCTGGCTGAGATAAATGGGAATGGGCTTCTTTCTTCCCCCCTATGCTGAGCTGATAAAGTTCTTGTGAAGCTCCAGATAGCTCCAGTCAGAGCCAAAGTGACAAACATGTTTAAAGTTGCACAGTGATCTTTAAATCTCAAAAAGAACACCTTGTCGGACATGATAGAACATTTTTTACCTTTTCCCTCTATCTGTCAGAAAGCTGCTGTGACACATTGCTTTAGTATTTTTGCTGACATTTTCTTTATCAAGCACATCTGTTTGTGGTCGAAAGATGCTTATTCCTATTTTCTTCAATCTACAGCAGCCTAGAAAACTGCCAAAAGGAAGGAAGAAAATGAGACATTCTTTCCAAGAATAAGGCTTAT
Organism: Hirundo rustica; assembly: GCF_015227805.2. NCBI lineage: Eukaryota > Metazoa > Chordata > Aves > Passeriformes > Hirundinidae > Hirundo > Hirundo rustica. The sequence goes on from NC_053450.1 coordinate 63,834,890, forward strand.
TTTATTTTTTTTTTTAATTGTGACTTTTCTTGATCAGTTTTCTTTCTGCTTTTGTTAAAATAGAGAAAAAAACATGTGGGGAACATGCATCATGAGATCTTCTCTATTTCAAGAAGTTTGGTTTGGGTTCAAATTGATGGTACATTAAGATGTTGGCATTACACGTTAAATTGTGAGCTATGAGATTGACATTCTCCTTATTAGAGTTATAAATATAAGCCTATGTATTGGCTCTATGTATCAGTGCCTTCGTCTTTGGAATAATTTGAGTAATCAAAAGTTACATCTATGGTTTCATGTATGCTAGCAGTTATGACACCATAATGAAAAAATGCTAGCAAACTAGCCACAGGCAGAGTAGCTCATTGACATTTCCATACAATAACCTGATTGTTTAGCTTTGGCTTTCAAAAGTGATCTAAATGTAACATGTCATATTAGATCACCATGTAAGGTACCTTACCCTTCCTCTGCATTATATCCACCTGCATATAGGCTCTTCTTTAAGAGACATGCACATGTATGAGTGCTCATACACACGTTACAGACTGCTGTACCCAGCTTAGTCCACACAAAGAACAGCCATCATCAAAGCAAGGTCAAACCTGAGGTAGTCCAAAGTGGGCAGCCTGGGTCAAAGTATCTTCAAGTCCTTGTGGAAGCTAGGTCAAAAGTGATAAGTTTACAAGCACTTTTGAGCATTTTGGTTTTAGGAACCAACTTATCTCAAAATTTTGAACTTATGAATGGCCGGATCACATCACCAAAATAGTCACACCATTCCCAAGAATCTCAGAGAGTCTCACTAACTATGATTAACTCTTCTCTCGTGCTACCCAAACAATGTATTTCACTTTTCTTTTTCCTGCTTTTCCTCTGGGAATGTTGCAATCCTTTAGGCTGTAAACAGCCTGCCAGCCTTAGATCTTGTTATACCTATGAGTACAGACACTGCAACAGTGTTAAGCCTTACTCTCAGGTTTCTTCTGTTCCAAGGCCTTTGGACGAGGTCTTGCCTTTTTACCCTTCTGTCCAGGTGCATAGTGACAGTGTTGTTATTCAGAGTTACCTGATATTTTCAATGTGGTGCTTTTTAAGCCTCAGCTCTGTGTTTCCACATTTAGATTCAGATTCCATCTCACCTTACCAGACCAAAGACAATATATAATTTTAAATATCTAAGATGGTTTCTGATTTTTATACTCTGGCACAGTCTAGAGAGGTGACTTCTGATTTTCAGGTGCTCAGAACAGGCAATACTGCAATCTAGATCTAATTAGCAGGAGTTTACACACATTTATATTTCTACTTGAACATATTCTATAAAACATGCACCTTCTCAAATGAGTACCATAATTGGCCACACTCTTTTAGCTGTATCTATATAGCTGTTTACAATTACTACAGACCGAGCGCATCAATCAATTCATTGTCAGATCAAACTCTTCAAGAAATCACATCAAATATTGTTTAACCTCATTTCTGTAGAAATAACCATTGGCAGTGAAGTAATTTAGACCCCAGAAATATCAGTGCAAAATAATACACCCTCTAGCTCTGATACAAGAGCGCTCTGTCACATCTGCAGCTTCATTCTATTAAAATAATACATCCTCCAAAGCTCTTGTTTTGGCCTTCTCCTGCCTTATCTTATATCCCTTGGTGACAGAAAATGGGAAGAAAATTTCTTTTTGAGATTTGTATTAATTCATTATGAGCAATGCCAATTTTTTCTCTGCTGTGAGTAGGCCCCTGATAGCATAAAATTGAACCTTATGCATGAAATTTGGAGAGGAAGAGAATAGATGCAACAGTGTGCATCTATGATGTTTGTTCATGATGTTTTTTTGTGTTATCCTTTCTAAAAAGCACAGTGACTGGCAGCAGGGGCAGGCTGACCTTCATCTAGTCTTCAGTAACACACATGAATCAGAGAGAAAGTTCTGGGTCAAGAGGTTCCCCTCTGTGTCTTACCTGAGAGGAGTGAGTGTCTATAGATGGGAAAAACTGTGATGAAACCTGAGGGGGAAGCAGTGTGAGAAACCCAGCAAGCAGAGGGTCTTCAGCAGGAACAGTGGTTTCTTGAAGAGATCAGGGCCAAAGATACAAGAGGACACGAAAAAAAAAAAAAGAAAAAAGAGTAAAAAGAAAAAACCCAAAGAAAACTCCCTTTTTCTCACAAGAAAGGATTGCATTGAGTTTGGTTCAGGAAGACCTTGACATTTGTTGCACTCGCAGCAAGGCCCACAAAAAACAAGGATGCAGTGGGTAAAGGAAGATTTATTTTTATATTCTCTCACTTTTATTGTCTTACTTAAGCAGCCCTCACTTTTCTCTTTACAAAGGTCCGTTGTTTTAGTCTGAGCTAAAATAAACTAGAATTTCAAAGTTTGTTGGATTTTTTTGGTGTGCTTGCTGTAAGAACAATATTTACCTCAAAACTCTCACTGACTCATGGTCCCTTCCCTGAAGATAACTCTGTATCCTGAAAGCTGCAAGAAATAGCGAACTGGGAGACAAAGAAAATTAATTGTAGCTATTTCAGAATAAATTGTTATGAAATTAAAATTCATATGTATAAGGAATTAATTATAATTTTCATCTGTAAGTGAAGGAAATATAAAACGCAGAATAATATTCTGGTCTTTAATAAAACAGAACATTATCTGTATCCTTAACACTGACTGATTACTCAAGTGAAGTGTCCAGCATTGTGCAACCCCTACTGACACAAAATGGCTCTCTGTCATCTTTGGGTAGTCAGACTACAAGAAGGGGGTTTCTGAAGATGACGCTGTAATCATGATAAGAGATGTAAAGACTTATCTCAGGGCATCAGTGTCTCCTTCCCTAGGTCTTGAGCACATGTCTGCAAGTGGTTGTTATTTTTAGAACACTGTCATGGCTCTAGAGACAATGATTCCTTATATTTCTCCTGGGAGAGAAGGGAAGGGAAGGGAAGGAAGAATACAGCAGTATACATTTTCAGAAGCTCATGCTAAAGGTCCCGTGGAAGTAACTTTTCTGGGTCTATATTTAGAGACTTTAAATCAAAGAATAGCCATGAAATCTCAGAATGAAATGAGAAATCAGTCAACCTCCTTTGCCCCTAACTCTCTGGGACAGCTGTGTTGAAATGCAGCAGGTTGAAGGGGGATTGAATATGGTAAATAACAGGCAGTGCTGAAATGTGTCGCTTCATTGTGTTTGGGAGACACATCTGCTAAAAAGGAAGATGCCATGAAGTGGGGAGCATGTTAAAATTACATATCAAATTCTGGACCAATACTAAACATTCTGTGAGAAGGAGCCACTGTAAACTGAAGGCAGTAGGAGGCACAGGAGTTTAAACGCCAGTTTGAAATGCAAGAGTTAAAGCCTCAGGAAAAAAAAGGAAACAAAACTTCCATTGAAGAATTTTGTAGGAATGGCAAGTATGTCTATCTGTGAATAACCAAATAATCTAGTGTAGAGTGCCTGCATGCTACATGCTCCCATTGAACCAAATAATCTAGTGTAGAGTGCCTGCATGCTACATGCTCCCACTGACAAGTGAAAACAGCTAAACAGCAAGTTCTCTCAATGAGGCCACAGATCACAGCTAAAACTAAAATTACGATGCTCACTGTGGGACTAGGAAAAATGGTACACTAGAAAGTTCAGTTCCACTTCCATTTTGAGCGATTTCTGAATAAAAGTTTGAGATGGTCTTCATTTATTAACCCTAAATTTTGAATTGGTTAATTTTTCCTGACAGTCAAATCCTGGTTAATACAAATACAAGTGTATTACTACTTATTAATATAGGCTGAGAGAAAAATCTTCCAGATATTAGGTATCTAAATTTCTTGACTCTGTATTTTCAGACTGAAAGCATCCATAGAAATATTTGCTTCAGACTGAATAATTTTGGACAGTTTCAGCCAAAAGAGTTTGGGGAATTCTGATGACATTTTATTTAGTCCATTATGTATTCCAGTAGATATATCCATTTGAAAAGAAGAAATCTGATGTAAACCAGACTGCTTGGCAGACTCTTGGTTTCCACTAGGTCTTTTTATTTTTTTAATGAAAACAAAAAATTGTGATATTAATGTCTAATTAAAAACTGGATTAAAATGTAAGCAGAGCAGATATCAGGACTAGGGTTATAAGGACATATCAGCATTTTTTTTACCTGTGTTAATTTCAACTCTGTATTTGAAATAATATTCTCAAATTTTTGTTGTTCAAATATTGCTTTTGGTTCAACATCTCTGAACAAGCTGCTGAAGTAATGTCACACAGTAGAATGTATCCTTAGGTAGATATGAAGAAGAGATATTTGTTATATCACAGACCAGCAACATTTGGTTAGTGATTAACCCTTAGTAAGAAAATGCTTTCTGGCTTAGCAAGTAGCAGAAATTTATATTTAGTAGAAAAACTTGCCTTTTTTATCTTAACACTATTCAAGATGTAAATGAATAATACAATCTCTTCAAAAAGAAAATACAATTCCAAAAGGTTTACTATTAAGTCTTCTGGAGTATTAAGTGGCACAGTGGTGCTGCAACATATCTAGGAAGACTCTTTCATATGATCTCCTAGACTTCATCCTGTCTAACACTGCAGGAATTAGAGACAGTCTAATTCATATGAGATGAACTTAGTGAGGATCATTTCCCACTTTCAAATGCAAACATACTATCATACATTTAATGAAAGAACACCCCTTCTCAACGGTAATTCTTCAATTATCTGTTGTAGAAGGCCTGAATAATGAAATTGACTTCTTCTGGGCTTTTTAAGACAGTCCTCAAGAGGCACCAAATGCTTCATAGTACACACTGTAATTTAAAAAAAAAAAAAAAAAAAAAAAAAAAAAAAAAAAAAAAAAAAAAAAAAAAAAAAAAAAAAAAATCTAAACCCAGACAAATGCTAAAGCAAACCAAAACCAAAACCCCAAACTAACAAAAAAGACCCCATACCTATAAATGCTTTAAATGCCATCATTCCTCCAGGTGCTTTGGGTAGCAGAGCATAAAAAATAGGAGAATCCAAAAGAATTAATTTTATTTTTAATATTACTAATTTGGCATCAGATTTTTGACCTCTGTCAGTAAGTCGTGAAATGAAATAGAAGTTGTTACTCAACCACAGTTTTCTCCTGCTCAACAGGCATTCAGACAGCACAGGAAAAAGACTAACAGGGCCATGCCACAGCTGTCTCTGAGGCAGCTGCGGGCCAGGTCACAGCTGCAGCTTCCTGCCTGCCCAGCAGGTTGTTGGAGAAGCATCTCGAGTGGATGGTTCCCACTCCACTGGGTTTCTGCAGCTCGTGGATAGATGTATCATGCAGATAGATGATGTATTTTGCTGTGAGTATGGAGGGAACATCAGAACACTGGATCTCAGTGGCTAAACAGCTGATTGTTGGAGACGGCATATCTCCCTGTAAAGCATGGCCTTTGTAACAGCCTCAGATGCTTTTCTTTTCTTACTGCTCAAGCATGGAAATGGAGGGGAAATAAAAGTTATTTTAAAATGTTGTCCAAAAACCTCTAGGGCATAAGCTCGTCCAAACCACTCTTATTATTTGACTTTTTCTCCTTGAGAACCATGTATTTAGCAACCGTATTGTTGCTTTGAATGCTAGCATGGAAGACCAGTGTAACTGTGTTCCAAATCACATTCACAGTAAAAACAGGTGGGTTTACTAAAACTGTGGGTAAGACAATAATGCCCAATACTCTTTAGAACCCCCTGTGTACATGCTTGCTTTTGGAATATCTTGTGTATTTTGGGATATCTAATTGCCACTCTTGGGTTAAATAAATTAGAGCAACTTATTTCCAGCAAGCTCACCTTAGAGTGAGTAGTGTGCTTCCAAATGTTTTCTGTCAAAGTGTGTGAGACATGAAGTCAGGAGACTTTTAATAAAATATTTGGTTTTAGTTAAAAATAGCAAAGGCAAACACACTGCTCATCAATAATGGGATAAACTGTAAATGATAGCTTTCAACAGAGTAATAGAGCATAGCAAACAAAGAAGAGCAGCAGAGGCAAGCAAAAACCCTCCAAATTTTGAAACTTTACTGATTAAGATGCTAAAGTAGTTTCCAATATTTATTACAAAAAAAAGCTAATTAAAGAGTTTACATTTTATCATGCACAGTAAAGATCTCCTGACAGGCATTGTTATAATATGAAATGCTGCAGTCTCCAATAGAGTTTAATTTAAGCAACAACAAAGAATGGAAAAAAAGAAGAAATAAAACAATTGAAATGTTGCAAGCAGACTGCTGTAAGCTCAGGGGATGCCTTTCAGAAAACTGCTTGGTAGAAGCAATGCAAACTGACCCACTAACCTGGGAATAATATTTTTCCTGAAATTGTTTCAGATTGAAATGTTTATAGGAGGGAGCATATAAGCTGAGTAAGCCACTGGCTAAAAGATTGGGGAAGTATAGCAGTTTATCAGAGGCTAATCACACTGATTATGCAAGAAGATCCACAGGTGTTGGTACAAGCCGTTCACTGGAGAATCAGTGATTCCTGCACCATTATTGGTCATATCAACAGATGGCTATACTCTCATTAATTAATACTAGCTTGCTAATAAATATATTTACCAAACATATTCAACTGGGAAAAAAATTGACACATCTTGTGAAGATATGTTAATTTTTTTCAAACATATTTTTGTCTGAGAGAGCCTTGGATGCTGTATTGATTTCACTCTTGCCCAATTGCTTGGTGATTCATAATGATAGACTGTGCATATCATGATTTTAAATCAGTCAAACATTGTTTCTTTTTTAATTTTAACTACAATATTTTTTGTTATATTTACAGACCTGAGGCTGAGATGATGGTTCTACTTTTGGCTAGTAATTTTTCAGCAGGAGTTATGAGAAGGCAATTTTTTCTTGTTAGCAGCTGTAAGGATCTCCATATTTTATTTCCCTGGCAGTCAGATGTATGACCTGTTACAGAGGACAGAGTTGAGCTATAGAACACAGAATACACTCTGTTCTGACTCATTTTCTGTCACCGATACAACTGTATGGTTTGCTTTCTTAATGTTTGACTTTGTGTCAGGCTTGGAAGAAAATTAATTGGCAGAGAACAAGCTCAGATAAGGTATGAGCATGAAAAAGGACCACAAAAACTTAATCACAATTTTTCTTGCAGTGTGTGTTGAACAGGAATTCCCCATCCCTGGTTCAGCACATCGTGATGATGGGAGTTTTGGGACACTGGACATCTGCTGGAATCTCCTGGATCCCAGGCAGTCCAACTGTTATAACCTCATGATATATGACCACAGACATATTGTTTTTTCTTTCAGATTTTACATTTCAAATTAGTTGAAATTAATCAAGCCAATACTGCTTGCAAGGGACCAGTACAACTTACTGCCACAAGAGAGCATTCCCACTTTATTTCCACTTCATTTTATTTATGAAAATGTTTCCTCATAAAACCGGAAATTAACACACAACCATTTTACTAGGTAGACTTTCCTGTTGTTTCCCTTAATCTTTTCTATTGTCTCTGCTAAAAAAAAATTCTTTTCTTTTTTCTCTGAAGTCTATACTGCCTTCTTGTCTCTGTTAGAAGGCTGTATACTTCTCTGTAAATCACAATGTATATATTTCCTTCTATCACCCAGACACTGCTGCTATGACTTGTAGATTGAATTATCAAATTGACTACACAGACTGCTTGAAAAAGCTGGGCTCTCATGTGGGTGCTTGGTTGTGCAGTGATATTATTCAGACCAGACTGTCCCAGATCTCTGAAGGCTCTTGCAGTTTCCAGACATAGTTCACAAAATTAGGATTTTCATCTGTAGTCTCCTAAGTAAGATTTTTCCCTGCTTTGTTCAGGTACTGTAACATTGTTGGGACACTCACGTGGATGAAATCCTCTCTTTACATTTTTATTTTCTGTAGAAAAAGTTTTAATAAAATTAATTTATTCCAATGAAACTTTAGTTAGGAGATAATCACAGCATGGTTCAAAGTCAATTTTTTCTTTGACTTTTCAGTGAATTGGACTTGAGTCAGTCTCACTTGTGGTTTTATTGAAAACTAAATTCTCTCCTTCCTGCAAAAGCATTCATATCTCTCAACATTTCCTTTACTCTTGGGCACTGCATTCTGCTGTCTTGACATTCCTGCTGGCTTGCACCATGGATACCTGGTGTTACCCGTGCCCCAGCGTGTGCCAGCACTGCCAGCAGCATTTAGTAAGGGCACTGTACATCACCAGCACCAGAGATGATTGGTTCTCTGGCTATTTTAACTCAGTGTCAAACATGGAGTTTCATACTCCTGTTTATTATGGAATACCCTCTCCAATTTGTTGTTTAGGGCTTAATCCTAAATCCATTAGAATCAACAGAAATTTGTTTCTGTTGTCCCAATTAATTTCAGGGTGTTTTGCCTGTATTTACAAAGGTGTTCTTATTGCTTTCAAAAAATTACCTTCTACTTGGTGACTGTAGTATATAAATGAAAATTTCATATTTATATATGTCTTTATTTTCCTAAGCTTACTTATGGGAAAAATTGGAGGAGTCTTCATGCAACACTGATTTAAGTACACCCATTTACTGGGTCATATTTCAAACAACATAATTTCCTTTATTCCTTTTTACTCTTGCTGTCTGTTTCCATCTTTCTCCATTCATGTTACCCTTATCATCATTTTACATGAAAGGATTTTTTTCTTTGACACTGGCCTCATAAAAATAAAAGATAATACAATGACTGAGTATCACTGAGAGCCAATTTTTCTCAGCTAAGTTTTAGCACCAGTTCAGGCTACCTACAGTGAGCTGTGATAGAAGACAGAAATGAGACTTCAGGCAGCTTTCTAAAGAATGAAAATCATTCCTCTTGCTGTACTGTTGTTGCACAGGGCCAGCAGGTTAATGGCAGAGGAACTTTATAGCACACAGAATTTACTGGCTGCAGAGGACAGAAAAGCACATGAGCTGTAACCCATGGATTTGTGTGCTGGTGTTAAGCATCCACAGGTGCACTGTTCATCAGAAGAGTGGCAGCAGCTGTTTTTGCTGGGTCATACTAGAACTGGACAATTTTTTTGTCTCCAATGGTGGCTGTGGCCAGATGTGTATTTGCTTGGATATTTTTGAGAGGAGTTTATTTATTTATTTTTTTTTTTTAATACTGGAGTTCATTAATATAAATAAGATAATATTAACCAAGCCCAAAATACCTTTTATTTTTTTAAATGAATCCAAGCAATTTGTATTTGGCTTTTTCTACATTGGCAAGAAATTCATAACTATTACAAAATGCCTTGAGAATATCTATTTCAGTTCAGAATCCGTTGTATTTGTTCCTATTTGTTCAATGTCTTTAAGAAAGGAGGTGTCATTCCCAGTGACTCTTCATGCACAGACATCATTTGACTATGAATTGCAATCCCAGCTAGTGCCACGTTGATTTTCCTCTTATTTTTCCTTTCACAGGACCATTCCCACAACTTTTACACCTCCCCTCCCCCAGGTAGGCAGACACTCTGAAGCACAATGTCAATCATCAGACATTAAAAATATTTCAGTATTTTAAAGCTAGTATTTGTCACAGACTAAAATGATAGAGATCTAATGACTTATCAGGGGCTTTGCTTATAAACACCCCCCTATGCTATCCTCAGAGCTCAATTTTATTTTTTTTTTTCTAATTCTTTTCATTCTTGTACTTAAAACAGAAACACATTTTTTCCTAGAAAATGCTGACAGCATATCTTGGTATCTCAAGGCAGAAAGGTTGCTTTCCCCCAGGCAGTGTGCTGGCAACTTTCACATGGACATACATGACTGAGCTGCCTATGGGCAGCCTTGCTTTCATTGTTTCCATAATTCAATATGTTTAAGAACAGCCATGCTAACAAACATTAGAAAGGTGAGTGGGAAGTGAAACTACACAGAACTGAACTTTAGAAATGTAGTACAACTAAAAGAAGGCAGCGTTCAGAGTAAAAGTACAGGAGGGATTTGTCATGCAAAAATAAGACCTCTTCTGAAGCTGAGAAGTTACTACTTGCAATTGAAGTGAAAACCACTGCTTAAAACAATAAAGCAGAGATTGTCCTAATGCTTTTTAACATGTGGTTTGTAAGTAAATCTTTAATAAATTACATATTATCACAATTCATTTACTGATTACTACCTTTTGCTACATCTAACCAATCCATTCTGTGCCACAAAAGCACTTCTGAATGAGCTACAGCAAAGACTTAAGCATATGTTCTGAGTCAAACAGATTTAGCAAAATTTTTTTGGTCTCTTAAACAAGTTTGGATTACAGTAAAAATGCAGTTGAAGGAATACATTTCCAAGCTTCTGAAGGTAAAATTCATTTATATGAACAAGAAATTTATTGTTGTGCAGCTGCAGAAGAAAAACACATAATGTATATGGCAGAAATAATTTAACTTGGGTTGCAACCTGAATTTTTATTATTAACCTTAATTTTTTGAGAATTAGTCAGTTTAAGAAGTGCAGATGATTGAGTTTAAGCTAGAGTCACATGAGATAAAAGATATACAGGCATAACTCAGTATGATTCCTTAACCACTTAATGAACTGATAGAGGACAGGACAACAGAAAGATGAATTGAGCTACAGAGACATTATTCCTCTCTAAGTATTGGACAAGAAATTCTATCTGTTGTTGAGATAATTCTGAAATATGATTACTAATGCAGTCTGTTAAAGAAAGCCATAAGAAGGGCATGATGCTCCCTCTCACCACAAAGTCGATGAAATAGCAAAGAACATGAAGCTATGCAGGAGTTCGGAATTTCCACATGCTTTTTGACCTCTGCAAGAGGTTCTCTGCAAGAACATTTCTTTTGAGATCTTTTGAATGCACACACACGCACATGTATGTATTTGCACACACATACAGTGGTACACGGGAACCACATCTAGGTGCAATTGCAAAACTTGAAGCCAACTTGAACGTTTCAGCTGATGATTTATTTCACTACAAGAGGAGGTGCTCTCTTTTATTGTTTTTTCTGTGCAGAACATATCACTAGGACTTGGCAACCTGTGAGAGAATTTTGTCCATCCATAAAGCTGAAAGATCACCTGTGACTGTGGAATGTATTTTTCCTGCATTTATATTGTACAGAGTGTTCTTGATAATGCCTTGGAAAAGATCTTGGAAAGTGGAAAAGATCTGGTGTGATGCTTTAGAACTAGCTTACCGAACAGATTTATTACAAATTGCTACCTTTTGTGAAGTAACACAAAAAAATGTTACAGGGAATAATCAGTAGTTCTATTTCACCAGACATTCAGGACGCGCTACAAAAAACACTGATTCAATTATTTGCATTCTAATGTGCTGAGGAGCTTCCTGTAGTATGTTTCATAAAACCCTTCATTATAACTATAAATCTGCTGTTAAACCCTAGTTACAATTATGCATTTCCATGAAAATATGGTATTTGCAAGCAAGAGTAGAAACTAAGATGTTTGAGGACTTTGTTCATTATGTAGTGATTAAAAAATTTGCAAATATTTCAAAACGTCTACATCTGTGCCATCTAACCATGACATAACTGAGCACATCTTATTACTGATCCTACCATGCATAGGAAGAATATGAATATCTCAGATGCATCAAAACATTAAGGTTTTTTTTCCAACCTAAATGATTTTATAATTCTGTGAATATTTCCATGAGTGTAGTGACAATATATGATAACATTTGCATGGAATTTTTCTTTTTCCAGTGTAATAGCCCATCTTACTGGAAGAAGCTTTCAGTTGTTACATGAGCTCAAATTGTAAGACTTACACACTTACTTTGCTCTGCAGTAATATCAGATATGTGCATATTATATTTTTTGGTGTGTTTGCATGTCATTTGGCACAGAATTTATGTAGTGAAGTACAGCCCTTATATATTACTAATATACTGTAGTATAACACCAGCAAAGCATGAGACAATATTCTGTCTAATTGTTTTGATCAAACATGACATAGACTTTGTACTCTCGCTAGACACATATTTCTGCAAGTTATAGCTTTCACAGTACTTGCTTTCATTTCTCTGTAATCTTGTCTGTTTCAGACCCTGAAGAATGCAGCACAACCGTTTCAGTTTTCAACCTGTCAAGACTTTGCACAAATGATTTGTCAAGAAAAAGTCTAATTATGTCTGGCTTAAGGCTTCCATGTTAAACAGGAACAATTGCAGTGACTGTGAAAGAACCGCCTCCTGGCACTTGAGCAAAAAGTGAAAGCAGCATGATTGTCCTGCCTTGTTTCTTTCCATCAACACCCTGTGGTCAGAAAAAGAAACTACCAAATACTTCACTTCCATTTTCTATGGGTTTCTCGTGACTGGCAGCACTGTGTCATTTGCCTTGTACTGTATGTGAGTCATGCTGCTAGGGCAACGAGAGAGCCTGTTGAATACAAAATCTGAAACTAAGCAGACTTCAAGCCAAGAGCTGCTACAGCAGCAATCAAGCAGATTAGCTTAAGTAATTCTGATGAGCATGTTAAAGCTCAAAATGAATGAGAATGTTTCGAGGAAAACCATAAATCAAGCCATGTGTAAGTGACCTGGTGCTGCGAAACACTTTATATGATATACCTATTAACAGCATTTTTTCAACATCCTGGCATATTGACAACCATTTATCTTACTTTATTTGTTTCAAAAATATTACTTATCTTTCCTTTCCAATAAAGTCCATGAACAGCACAAATTTTTGTTTTTGTTTTTTGTTTTTGTTTTTTTGTTTTTGTTTTTTGTTTTTTTGTTGAGGACTTGAACCAAATGATAATTCTGTGATTTCATTACTAGTATCACAGGAAGTCTTCCAGAGACATTGTGTCTGGGTGTTTTGAAGCAAAATCCTGTGAAAACAATACTGATACATGGCAAGTGAGGAAATGTATGGCATATCCACTAGGGCATGAACAGATTGCTCCTATGGAAATTTGGACTTCATTCAGAAAATGACTGCTGTCTTGAGGGCCTTCACTTTATGGTGGTGGTCTCAAGACAAATCAAAATGTCTGCTGAGTATTTTCAAAAGACTGATCACCTGCACTCTGAAAACTCTTTTTAATGGCTTTAATGTGTCTCTAAGCCTGTAAGACCATATCACAGAAGATTATCCTGGCCAGAGGGAAGCTTTGCCATAACTAAAACGCTAACAAAACCTAGAATCTCACTTTGCCTCCTGCCTCACAAACCTGTCCTGACAGAGCAGGAGCTACAAAATTCCAGACTCTTGGGTAACAACAATTTATTCTTACCTTTCTGCATCTGCTAGTTAACAGGTCTCACTAGTCTGTAACTAGACAGAGCCCAGTAGAAGACAAAAGGTCTTATTGACACTATTTTGTCTCCTAGGAAAATGTGGACTGCAAACTCAGAAGATTATTTCACTCCTTTTTATGATCAGAAACTCACTTTATCACTCATATGCAGAAAAGCAGGGACAAGGGACATACAAAAATACTGGAGAAAAAAAATTGTTTTTTTTTTTTTCATTTTTTGTAAAGGAAATAAAATCAATAATTCTATTAAAGATAGAACCTCCTAAGAGCAGGCACTTACATTGAAATTTCATAATCTCAAATTTTAAGGTGTTGACAGAAGCCTCTGTAGGCTGGGAGAATTGCTGATGCAGGACACCCTCTTCACACTAGGCAAGGCAGTGGCTTCTGTTTTTACAGAAAACTTTCTGGAGTTTAGTGTTGTGGCTTCCTGTATAGACATGGTATCAGTGATGTATACCATAGGCCATTTGTTCAGTATCAATTTATTGAAATGTCCTCAAGTGCTCCCAGGGAAGACCTGTGGAAAGAGTAGCTGACGAGTGAGGCTTAAAAATAAGTGTCTTTAAGCTAATACTTAATACAGTAACCAATATTTGGTTTCTGCATGGTCTGAGCATAACAGTGAAGTTAATCACATTTAAAAACCTCCCAAAAATCTGTTAGTCTTTCAATATCATGGCAATTGGTGACACACTCACAAATTTTCATGCAACCAAGTATATTTACCAAAATACCAAGAAACAGCCTTTATGACTCCAACATTCTGGTATATTCCCTCAGAGCAATTAACAGATATGTTTGTGTCTCACCAGACATGTTCCTGAGTATTTCTGCTGCTGGGTGTCAGCATATGTCCCTGGTGAATGTGAATTAGTGTCTTATTCATCAAGTTAGAATATAGAATAGAGCATTTCACACAGTGGTTCAAATCACACTCTATACAAAATTGACTTGAAGGTAGTCGCTTAAGTCCTGCATTAGGGGACTGAGGTACTGGGCATGGAGGGACCTGAGTTATCTTAGGGTGGATGTGATGGCTGGGCTTGAAGTGCTCATCTGGAGCTCTCCAGGCAATATATATTCGGACACATTAAGTTCAATCCCTTGATGAACTGCCCATGAGGAACATTCTAGCTTCTTTGAGGAATCAGAGTGCAATCAAGAAGTATGCCTGCTTGGCATGTACAGAAATGTCAACATTTTGAAGTCCAGTATTTGCTGTGCAAAGACCACATTGATACTCCCTATAGTGCATTTGTTGGCTTACGCTTTCACATCCTGATATGCTGCACACTAAGAAGGCTTTAGAGTATGACTAAGAATAGTTGTACTGTGTTAGACCTCCAGTGATACCTGAGGAAGTTACATGCAGATTAACACAGTGAAGATAAAAAGCCTGTAAGAGTGACTTAGGAGACTGCTGCCTTATTGGAATAAAAGACAAAGAAAAGACAAGGATTCATTTTTTCATTGCTCACCTAGAAAGGGATTGAAGGATCAAAACCAGTGCAAGTATCATGTAAAGTTGTTCTATGCTCTTAGCAGGTTTGGCACTTTGGCCAGGAACACACAGAATGATAATGAGGAACCTTTCCTACATGTTCTGCAAAGGAAATCTGAAGCTACTGAAGGGAACCACAATACCTTCTTAAAACATCTGAGCCAGAGAACTGATGAAAAAAAGGCACTTATCATAGTTAAGTAACAGTACTTGATGGAATACCAAGCTTTAAGTTCTCAGGAAATGTTTTTCTGGTTCTTGTTCCCTTTCTAAATTTAAGTTGTAAGTAGTACTGGGATTATTAACAGAAAAGGAATTCTTCGGTTTTCAGATGATTTTCAGCAGAAGTTATATGGGAAAATAAAGGTACTTTTCTCCTACCAAATCCACAGACTGATTTTTGGATGTCCACACACTTTAGCAAAATGATTTCAATTTTCAAGAACCCTGCTTTATAAGGGTGTCCTGGTTTGGGACAAATTTGGGAGAAAACCCCTGTATAGGATCCCTCTAAGGAAGCAAACCCAAGTGGCCCCTCCCTCCAACCGGTCCGGTAAAAAAAAAAAACAAAAAAACAAAACCCTTTGGAGAAAAGTGGAAAAAACTATTTTACTAAACAAGTGAAGTGCATACAAGTATAAAGAATGAATAGTATGAAACAATAAAACCTCTCCTTCTGAAGTGAGATGGCAAATTGAGAAAGTCCTTGCCGTGGGTGTAGCTCAGCTCTCTCTCAGTCTCTCCTCAGTCCCAGTCTCTCCGGCGCTGCTGGAAAATGCCGAGCTCCAGCCCCGGTGGGCCGCAGGTGCAGCCCCCAGTGCTCCCCTGGGTTTTCAGTCCAGAGCAGGTTTAAACAGTTCCAAGAAAAAGGAAAAAAAACAGTCCAGGGAACTTCTCTGCCCTAGCTAGCTGAAACTAACTAAAAGCAAAACAAGATCTCTGTCCTGCAGTCTCTCCAACTCTCCGCCAAACACACCGCGTCCAGAGCAGAATGTGGAGGAGTCAGGCAGTTTTCTCAAAACAAACTCCACGCTTCTCCTTGCTCTTAGAACCAGTCTTAAAGGCACAGGACTCAATATACAGCACAAACAGAACAGACGATTGGGGATACAAGCATCATAAAGTTACCCTAGGACAAAGGGCATGTTCCTTCTCTTCAGCAAAACTCTCGTAAGGACATGTCCATCACAAAAGCAGATTTACATGATTTTGCTCAAGGTTTTTTAAAACTTAAGCCACTGAATTCAAAAGTGCTTGAGGCAGAAACTGTATTTTTAAGAAAAGCATGTAGATACTCCTGTTTAGTTATGATTGTTTGAATTGCCTCTTGATATGCTTGAATAATTAGGTGAAATAAACAAAGGCAGGAAACAGAACCAAGCAACTGCCTTGCTAACTCAAACTACTTGCTGCTTCCCCTTCTCCCTCTACTCTATTGTCTGGAAAAACCTCAGTCGTAGCATAGGTCCTACGCGTTCAAGCTCCTTTGGAGGTCTGTGTTAGTAAAAGAAAATACTCCTAGAGCATTCAACAGCACATAGAAGATAGAAGGAATAGGAGACAAATATCACAGGACATAAAGCCTTATAATTGTTTATGGGAAGAAAGCTGCAGGACGCTGTTTCTCTGCAATGGTTCTGGGGAGCATGGGAATTTGCATAGTGTGCCTTATATAAACCATGTTTATTATGAAGCATGGTTTGGCTAATATGAAAAGGAAGAGATAAAGAGTTTCATATTTATTTTTACTTGGTTTGTTTTTAAAAATTCAGTCCTGATCTATGTCCAATTCCATGTTGATTTAATTACTTTTCCCCCCCCCCACTACCATGTATCTCTGTGGAAGAAGGTTCATATGCCTTTGGAGTATTGTAGTGACTGTACAGTGTACAGTTAATCTGATAAAGAGAATTTTATTCTAAAATACAAAGAAGAGTGGAAGCATTTATTTGATCAAAATGCATTTCATGAACATGTTCTTATGCAAGAAAATGTTATTAAATACAATTGGAGTTATTTAACTTAAGTGAAACAGTGTTTGAAATGACAAAAAAAAAATTAGTAATGTGGGTATAACTTATCATCTACATAGGAATTTCCTTTTATTTTATGTCTAATATCAAGAAGAAAATTTTGGAAATTCTGTTTGAATTATTTATCTTAAGAAGTTTATGTCTCAATTTTAAATCCCAGTTGCTCAGAATTTCCACTTAAAAGCTCTTGGAAACATCTGTGTCATCTTCTTACTGAAATCATGAAATACAATATTTTAAAGTAGATATATTCTTATACAAGAAAATACATTTTTGGGCCTGTCATTGCATGGCAGGATCTTCATCTTTGTCTTAGTCATGTAAAATTTCTAAAAACAGTGGAGGAAAAAATAACAAAAAAATACTCTTAACAGAGATGGGCATAACAAGCTTCAAAGTGCAGATGTGTATCTTCTGAAAAGTCTCTTCTTAGCAGCTGAAAAGATAAATGATCTTCATTGAGAGCTTTCTCACCATTTATCATTCCTATAATACTGGTCACTTTTCTGAGTGAAACTGACTTGTGAGCATATGGTACAGAGCCCTCAATTAAACAAGGAATTTAAGGACTTGCTGAGCTTTCGGTATGTGAGTAAAGTAAAAGACAGAGGTGGCCTATTTGAAAAAACACACAGTCAGATTATCCTTCTTCATCCATGTGCATGATTTAAGCCATAAGCAAAGGAGGGTCTTGAAAGCTCTGAATCAACCTTACAGCTGCACCGACTACAAACTTGAGTTACAGATATGTGTGACTCTGAACTCTCACTCCCTATGCAATGTTTCTTCAAAGACAAAAGTTACCAAGATTTATACCAGTTAATGCGGTTACCCAGATTTATATCAGGTAGTAGTTCTCTTTGGATGTGATTCATATAGACAAATTTTAAAATCTGCAAGTCATCTTATTATGTATTTATAATTTTATTCAGCAGAATAAAAGCTGAATCTATAATATTTTAAATATGATATGTTAACTTCTTTAAAAATATATATCCATATTATCTGATAAATTGTCATATTATTAAATAATTTCAAATCCATACTGCCTATTGCTATGGTACTTCAGTTTTCCTTTTATATGGTAAAACAACCGAATGCACTGTAATGCATGTGCTTCATGGGCTTGGGAAGGGAAGGGAAAGGAAAAGGGAATCCAGGACAAAAAACCCCTCTGTCTCAATAAGAAGTCCATACTTGGTCTATGGTTCTCAGTTTCAGCCCTGAAAGCTTACCAGATTGCAGAAAATATTCTGGAATGTCCAATTTCCTCAACAACTGCAAGCCTGAAATTGTCATGCTGTAACACTCAAAAACATTGTCAGAGAACACAGTCATGAGACCCTTTTTATGTATGGAATATGGAGGCTTGTCTATTGTAATTTTAGGTAGAAACTATTTAAGAAGTTTCAGAATCCAGTATGCCTGGACTGGTACTTGGTCCTCCAGCCTTCTTTTTTTAATCACTCTGAGGAATTTGTGGACAGAAAGTTTGTAGACTACATTTCAGTATTTTACAAGAAAACTGTGTAGAAGCCTTCTGGTACAACCCTATTACCTAGAGAACTTTGACTCAAAAGACATCTTCCCAAATATAGAGGTTTTTCACATCTATTCACCCAAACCTAGACTTGAGTAAGTGACTAAAAAAAAAAAAAAAAAAAAAAAAAAAATGGTGCATCCAGTAGTGCATTGATAACAAATTTGTTCAAGTCCTAGAAATTCTAGGCTGCTGCTACCTGTTTCAGGTGATCCAATATCACTGGAGTAGACTTGTCTGCAGACAACAGAGAAGCCTCTAAACTTAGCTAGAGATGGGTCAGCATAGTTATATCTCACTCTGGCACAGCATGCTGACATGTAATTATAGCGTTTTGATGGTGGGTTGCAATTACACAGTGCATCGGATTGTGAAACACAGCAGTGCCCCATATTTGTCCTTTGAAGAGCGCTAGCTCTTAAGAGTCCTGTAAATCTCAGCTGCACTTTTTCCATTGATTTCATTTCTGTGCTCAGGTGTTGTGGTTTAACCTCAGCCAGCACCTAAGTACTACACAGCTGTCTGCTCACTCTCTGCTCTCAGTGGGACAGGAAATAAAGCTTTTGGGTTGAGATAAGAAGTTTAATAACTGAAACAATGTAAAATATAATAATAAATTAAAGGGAAAAAAAAAAAAAAAAGAAGAAAAGAGGAGAGAGAGATGAAACCCAAGAAAAACAAGAGATACACAGTACAGTTTCTTACTACTTGCTGACTGATGATTAGCCCATTCTCAAGCCATAATCAGCTCCTTCTGAACAACTCCCCCAAGATATACTAGGAATATCCCTTTGCCCAGCGCAGGTCAGTTGTCCTGGTCATGCTCCCGCCTATGTTTTTTTTGCACCTCCCCACTCTGAAAGCATGACTTTAGGTAAGCTCTGCTGAGCAAAACCTAAACCATCAGTATGCTACCAATATTTTTCTCATACTAAACCAAAACACAGCTCTGTACCAGCTTCTAGGAGGAAAATTAACTTTATCCCAGTCAAAACCAGAACAGCAGGCTAGTGAGTTTTTGAGAAAGCAGTAAAACAAAAACTGAGTAACTATGTGAGGATTTGATTATTTTGGTAATAATTACAGTCTGTTTCATACAAGCTTACCTGAAGCCTTGAGATGTTGTAAAGCAAAGTTTCAGCAACCTCTATCCAGGATAAGAAAGCACCTTGTTAACATCCAGTTCTCATTCAATGTTATAAAGTATTAAATATCAACTCAGAATTATTTGCTAGGGAAGCCAAAGCAATCCAGGTTCTATAAATTAGTTTCTGTAGATAATATTAACTGTGCATATGTATATATGTCTGAGTGCCGTTGGTGTCCAATGGAAGTAAGCTAAGGGGATAACTGAGAAAAAAGTCTGTTACTGCTCTGCCAAGACTTGTATAACTGTGAAATATATTTGTCTATTATTCACAGATCAGAGAATAGAAAAAGTCTTCAAACTTATTAAGTTTAACAATACATTCAGGGCAATAAAAAACTTAATTGAATTATTCCATTAACTACCTTACTGATTTTTAAAATTAATTAAAAGTAATGATTGTCATCTGTGACAACCATCCCAGTGACCACATACCTCCATAGATACTTCCACTCTGAAAAAGAAGCTTTTAAAGCTGTATTATGTTTCAAGCTAGTAACATAGTAAGTATGGGATAGAATGATCTATTACTGTTACTGCATATCACCATGTTTTCTCCTCTATGTTCTATAATAAAATAATTCCTAAGGGGATTCAAGGTGTTCTAAATACACAGTGATGTGTCTACATTAAATGTCTTTTTCTGAAAGACAAGAAATCATCTCTTCTACTGATTCTTCTGTATTCAGTGATAGGGATTGGCTGTATTAGGGGAGGTCTAAGCTGCACATTAGGAAGCATTTCTTTACCAAGAGGGTGGTCAAAGAAGCTTTCTGGAGAGATCATTGATGCCCCAAGCCTCTCAGTGTTAAGAGGCATTTGGACAATGTCCATAAAAACATGCTTCTGAATTCTATTCTATTCTTATATTCTTATTCTATTCTGCTGACCTCTCTGTTTAAAAATCCAGCACAAGATGAGAGTTTTAAGACAAATGAGGCTACATAATGATAGTCACATTTTCAGGAATTATTCTGCCTCCACAGCATGCAGTTCAATGGAGATTATCCAATGGGATATTATCCATTTGACAGGATACTGCCTGTTGTTATTGTACAAGCTAATATTGTACCAGTCAGTGCAATATCTGTTTTCTAAAGAAAGGAGAATTTAATACACTTTTAGAAAAAGTAATGCCACTGGATATTAGTTTCATCCTATTTCTGTTCTCCAGACCTCATCTTAGCAGTCATTTGTTCATAGTGTAGCAAGTACTTCAATTGCAGCTCAAACTAGGTCAAAAGCAGCCCTTAAGCAGCAACCCTTATGTTCTGAAAACACTTCACACTGAAGATATGGCTCCTTTTTCTTATTGCTCCTCTTTTTTCTTATTACCTATGGGCATCTTCTGTGCCAGGATGCATTAGTATCCCACCTGTACCCACTCTGCCTGCAGAATGCTTTGCCCCTGCATTGTGTTTCTATCCAAATACTTGCCCTGCTGGAAGAACTCGGGTATTCCAAGAGGTTTAGACCTTTTGAGACGAGATTGAAATGAAGTGCACACTGGAGGAGAAGGGGCTTTCAGGAGCAAAGATCAGATAACTTTTATCCCAGGGAGTGTTCGTGGATCTGTACAGACTGTCTGCCTTGATGGATTCAGAGTATGAGTTTAACAGAATGGATGTGCGTAGGTCAGCATTACTTGAGCTAGGGTTTAAATGAAGCTGAACGACAGAATTTCCAGCAAGACTGAAAGGTAAAGTCCCAAATTGTTGCAGATCTCACCAAAACAGCAACAATAACTTTACTGGAAGCATACTGCATAATTCAAAACCTCCAAGTACTCCTTGGAGGTGAATCTCACTCTTGTTTTCAGGACCATTTAAACAGAGGAAACAATGAGATATTGAGTTTAATATCAATGAGATATCAGATGAGTTTAATATCATTTTTCATCAGAACCAACCAATGCAGATAATTTCATTGTCTACATCTTTTCATTATTCTCAAACCCAGAATGAATGCAGAGAAGAAATTCTTAGCTAACATATTCAAAAATCATGAGAAAAACATCTTTTCCTTGTGTATATATGTATGTATGTATATAGAATACACTTGCACAAGAGGAATTTGATGGAACTGGGACCCTAACTATTTGATAACATTATTTTTGGTGAAAAACTGTCTTCATTTTTATGGCTCTGAAATAATGGTTGACATCTATAAAAGCTTGAGTTGCAGTTCTAGGGATGTTCCAAGTTGTTTGTTATAAACTTTGCAATGGAATAAAAATATCAAAATAATTAGTCTGCAAAATATATACTCCTAAGAAATGTGACAGGCAGCAAGCAAACAAAAACAAAAACAAAAAACAAAATCAAAAACAAAAACAAAAACAAAAACAACAACAACAAAAAAACCACACAAAAATTCAAAACCAGGAATTATATTTGAATTACCTACATTTGGGTCACACAGAAGTTGTATGTACCTCATAAATACATAAAACTTAGGTTCTCCCAGAGTTATACTTGTTGTACTTTCATATTCTTCACATTCAAGCTAATGTATTTATTATTAAAAAAAAAAAAAAAAAAAAAAAAAGTATCACATTTATTAGCACTGTAACAAATAACTAAAAAAAAATAGGTAATAATTTTGGAAAGAGATGCTAGAAGACTAGTAAATCATTATTACAGATTGCAGTGGCTTTCCTTCTGATACATTGCTTAAAGGCCTTGCCCTAAAGTCCTGCTTGATCTCATTTGAATTTCTAGACCTTCACAAAGGTGCAGCAGATCTCTCATTAGCCACTGACTGCAGAAATAAGACGTAAGTGCAATCACTACTACTTTTCTTGAGAAAATATTCTCAGCTTTCTTTTTATTTATTTAAATATTCTGAAAATATTTTTATATGTTTAAAAACCCCAAATCTTAATTGTACTTCCCTGATGGAGTAATTCTCTGCCATGTGCCTCACAAAGACATATTCCGTAGATTTCTTTGTGGCTGGACTTAGAGTAGCTAAAGAACATTATGTTATGATAGGGATATACACAATAATGAACATCCTTTACTGAGGCATGCAAATTTAACTATTTTCCCAATGTAACCAGAACTTCATTTCATCATTTCCAAGAAGTATCTCAAACCATTGAAGTGCAGTTGATCATTCAAGATCCTGGAGCACATCCTGGTTTTTTCCTTGAATTGGTGAGTAGTTGAAAGGTCAAATTGTGACTGACCAATGGACAGCTCATATGGAAAAAACTATGCAATTCCAGTAATATTACTACACTATTTGTATTAACTGCATACTTTGATAGAAAATTAATCAGGGACTTCATACAGATCTGCAAGAATAACATCCTTTAGGATTTTATCCTATTCAGGAGTGATGTTATTTTCATCACCATAAGTATGTAATTATATTTGTCTGGTGAATGTGGTGATGCATGTGTCCTTGGGGGATGTCAGACAGACCTGTTAGTCCAGAAATATGTGCGGCTGAACATTTCCTAAAGACTGGTTCTCAACACCCTTGTGATGGAAGAGAAAAAATATGAGTGGGTTTAAACATAAAATTATGTCCAGGAATACCAGGTGAATAAAAGCCAATGTATGCAAGGTAAATCTCTCTTTTTTTACCACTGCCTGAATCAATCAACTAACTGAGTTGTTCTTGAATAGCCAAAGCGTCCTCCATTGATTTTGATCTAAAGAAATTCTGCTTTTTCCTTGAGCTATTCACCATTATTCAAGTAGACTGAGGAAGAAATAATCTCAGATTTATATATTATCTTAACTCTTTTCTAAGTATTTTCTAAATCTCATGCATCTTGGGCAGTACTTTTTACTTTGAATTTAGTTCTGCTGTCCTATTAGAATGAAAATTTATTCTGATCCAGGGAAGGACTTTTTTTTATAGCAGGAAGAAAGGTAATTTCCATTTCACCATATATGAATTTAATAGTCTTGCTCAGGCTGTTGACCTGTTGACCTGTGAAGATTCAGACCTTAAAAGTGCTGAAAAAGCATATTTATTATTGTGTAACTTTATTGAGATGCAACAAATTCCATTATCTACACCCTTCTTTCTATGTAAGTGGGTGAGAAATACTGGCACTGTATCCTTACTTTCTTCATCAAGATACCACAAACTACAGTGGAAGCCAAGACACAGGATATCCCTGAGGAATTAATTTTCAAAAAAATACAATTAGAAAGTCATATTCTGTTTTGTACACCTGCCTGCCAGGACCCCAATTTCATTACAAATGTGCCAGGCAGAACCAACACTCTGTATTTCCTTTTTCTCTGCAGGGCAACATCTTGTCTACTTTCCTTTCTCCTTAATAGTTTATCACTTTGGTATCAACATCTTAGGACAACATAAGAAGAAAAGAAAATCTGATTTCCGAACAAGGCAAGCTTAGCTACAATCCCCTCACCTTGTGTAGATGTCCCCAAAGACTCCTTCATATTTGAGATATAGACGTTGAAGAGAGGTTTCTCAGCACACTGCATGTAATTCAGTGTTTTTCAATCAGTGTTTTTCCTTGTCTTCTGCACTTTGTATTTCTCTCTCCTGGATATTTTAACTCATTGTATTTCTACCAGGTAAAATCCTTCAGACTTGCAGGAGGGAAACTGAGGCAGATGAGAAATATTTTAAGTGCAGGTAAGACTTTACAGAAATAAAAGTTAAATCAATAAAAAATTTATGTTAATTCATTCTCACAGTTCTGAGGTCCTGCCTAATTTGTCTTTGATGGATAGCAACGGAATTGCCTACAAGCCATTTTTAATATTTAGGAGGAAGTGATGTTAAGCAGCATCACGGAATAGCAGTTTGCAAAAAATTTCATAGAATCATAGAATATTCAAGGTTGGAAGAGGCCTTTAAGATCATCCAGCCCAACCATCAACCCAGCACTGGCCCTGTAACCAGTAAATCACATTACCCAGCACAGGATCCAGATGCCTCTTAAGCAGCTTCAGGGATGGTAACTCCACAACCTCCCTAGGTACCCTTTTCCAATACCTGACCACCCTAAAAGGAAAAAATTTTTACTAATCTAATCTGAGTCTCCTCTGTCTCAATTTAAGGCCATTTTCTCTAGTTGTTTTCACTGCTTTTGACCTGAATACATATTGGGTTCAAATTCTCCTCCTTTTGCTTTAAGTCTTATGACTGTGGTCACAATATCATACAGTGGCAATCATTTTGTTTTTTTTCATACTTAGTTGTTGTATGTTTCATATTCTCTGAATTTTTCACTGTTTTCTCTGACATCCTTTGCTGTAATTATCATGACACATTTCTGAGGCTGATTTGGTCTCCTAGGAAGACAACCTTGTTTTTCTTATAATGAAAATAGGTGTTCAAAAATTTTCTCTTCTTAAGAGCTGGGATTATACCTCTATCATTACTTCTTAAACTCATTTTCTTAATGGAGAGATACCCTAGCTTTAGAATCCCTGACAGCTGACCCACAATTTGCAGAGTTGCATTCCTGAGCTAGTAGACTTTATATTAATTGGTGGGAAAGAGGAATGAAAAGTGAGGAGAGATGCACGCACAATAAAGCTAGTACTGCGCATGGTGTATGTATGACAGGAAGTTACAAGAGCTTGCTTTGTTAACATATCTAAATAAATCTGATGAGGGATGTTCTTGCTTTCCATTGACACAGCTTAGAATAAAAGGAGACTCTTGAGCATTATTTCAGAAAAGCAACCACAGCCATCAACTCATCTGAGTTTGTACTGCTCTGGAATGGTAGGAATAATGAGGACAAAAGAGTATAACAAATTTTAATTAAAGGATTATTAATGTTGGAACAAACTCTTGGGACTGTACAATACAACCCCCCTACTCAAATCGAGATCAGCTTGAGCTAGTTGCTGGGAACCTTCTCCAGATGGGTTTTCAATGTCTTGAAGACAAAATACACCACATTCTCTCCTGACATTCTAATTCAATGTTTGACCACCCACAGCTGGCATAAAAGTGAAAGTATCTTTGTTAAGGTAATGAGCTTAAATGCATTATGAGAATTAAATTAGGATATGACTGTCAGGCTCTAGAATTATATTTACTCATCTAATGAGTATGGTTTTCTAGAACCAACATACTCTTTTATTATGTGTTTATTTCTGAAACTGAAGACCTTGTAGTCCTCTTCTCCTATGACATTGTTAATCTTGCTTGTGGCTTTCCTTCTTCATTCCCTCATGCTGCTCTTCCCCTCAACAGGTTTTTCATAATTTTACTAGCATATAATGCAACTTCCTTACTGTAACTGCACAGCACCCTGTCAGCTTTCATTTACCTGGGATCTCACTAATTCTTGTTGAATAGATTTCTGTTGCTTGAACTGATCTCTTTCAAAAGTTTATATTTTTCAGTGTTTAGATAAAAGGTAGAGGTGAACAGCTTCATAGTAAGCAAACTTTCATGAAATAAATCAGCTGTTTAGCAAAGAGTTTCTGTCGCGGTGTCCGCTGTGCGCGTGGAAGCGCAGGCTCACGGGCTAGCTCAGTTCCACACCGCAGCACACACGCTTTTCGGTCGGAGTCACTAGTTCGACTAGCTCTCTCCTCCCTGTGGGATCTTGGTTCCCCACACCGTGAGACGGACTTGATGGTAGTCACGACCACAGTGATGGATAGAAAGGCGACTCTGAGTAGGATTAACAGGGTTTTATTGAGGGGGAAACCAAATGGGAGCTCCACACCTGACCACTGCTACTCAAGAGAGACCCCGAACAATGGTCATGCAGTAACTTTTAAACAGGGGAGGAACAAGAGGTGGTAACAACAGATTAACCAACCAGGCTAACTCAGGGTGGAACTTGTCGGGGGCTTTCCCCATTTTTCAGGTGGTTTCAGGGTCCTTTGCCCCCCTGCACAGCTCTGAGCCAAACTGAAGGAAGAGATGGAGTCTTCAGGTTTAGATTTTTCAAGGTTGCATACTTTGTTTATAGTTTCTTATCTTACAATACTTTCAGTGTCCAACAAGATGTTCGCAGCTGCATGGATTCCTCACGTCTCCCCCCGAGCTGGGTTGTCCTTATCTTTTACACTAATTGCTACGTATTTCTTATTTACTATTTCTTACCAATGTCTATCACTATTACTAAAAAGGTCATCTTTACTTTGACCCAATCCTCACTAAATACTTTGTGCCGCGTCACTGCAGAAATGAAGTGAGGGAAGGAGAAGGAAGAAGAAGGAGACAACACCCCAGATTCTCCATCTTGTCCCCATTCACTTCAATGCTAGGAATCTAAAATTACTATTTTTTCACCCTGTGATAAGCTAAACTACTATTTTTCACACTCTTGTGGCCTGTAAACCTTCTCTCAGTGTAGGAAGTTTTTCCCATGGACTGAGATCAAAGCCAGAGTCTCTCTGAGCTCTGGGCTGGGGTCCCAGATCCCCCTGGCCAGGTCCCTGACCCTCCAGGGCAACCAAAGGAATGCCCTGGACTCCAACAGAACTAGGGGTGTAAACATTCAACAGGGGAACCCCTCCATGATGGGGGAAAGGGGATTCCCTGGGCACCAGCCTATCACTTGACACCCTCCCTGGAACTTTCCAGAATCCGGGGAAGGGTCCCTAGGTGACAGACAGGGCGCCCAAGGAGAGAGAGAGAGAGAGAGAGAGAGAGAGAGAGAGGGGATTGACAGCAATACAAAGGGTAAGAACCATTGGGAAGAACGGGGGTACAGGGAACAAACCATTTTACAAAACTTCTTATAAAAAACTGTAAATTAATTATATAAAATACTTAAAAACCTAATAAAATAACTTTTGCACCACCACAAGTTTCAACTGTACTCTCTCAGATAAAGGAAACCTTACTCAAACTAGAGTAACAGCTGGGCCTTGAATCTGCATCTGCGAAGAGAGAAACAAAATCTGTGAGAAGTTACAAAATTCAGGACTGTGTATGCGGGGTGAGACCTTTAACTCATTTTTGCAGCTTTAATCTAGTGCCCACTTAAAAACCAAAAGACTGATTGAGAAAAAAGTTTTGGATGGCTGTTATTTTAATATCTCCAGTATATAAACATTCCCCAGTGAGTTCACATTTGCTGACAAGCTATCTTAAGTAGAATCAATGAAACTTATTATATGTTTTGTTATATTTTTTTTCTTTTACTTCATTTTCCTCTTCAATTCCCTTCAAGCTACCTTTCTCCACCCAATCTTATCCAAAAAATCCATCCCTAAACATTTTTTCCCTGTTGATCCTAGTTTGGGTACATCCATCTCCAAACTTTTGATACTCTTACCTAGGTGATCCTGATTTTATGTGTGTGGGTGTTCCTACTGTTGGGATGTTGGCATTGGAAGGACTACCCAGGAAGTCCCCAACCACATCATTTGGTTTTCTTTGGGTTTGTGCCATTTCTAATTTATGTGCCTATAACCCATGAAATCCAGCCATCTGTAAATGCTCTTTTCTTCTAACACTGTAATCTCTCATGTCCAGTAGCTTTTCATATCTATCATTTTTACTAGACTGTCAACGTACCCTAGATCACATCAGGGAGAGTTGGTGGCCTAGTCTTTTTACTTAGGAACCCTGATCACTTGTCTGTAACATTAAAACCTTGTGATTAAAAATATTACTTTTTTCACAATGAATATATGTTGTATGCACTATATGCATATAGGTGCGGGTGTCACAGAAAAATTCTGACAGAACATTTTGTGAGGGATTTGAGGGCAACAAAAGTGCAGAACCAGGTGCCAATGAAGGATTAAAAATGTGAGAATTGGAATGAGAGTAATAAAAAAGCTACCGGGGTAGTAGCAACCTAGCAGAGACAAGAAACACGCTAGTTGCTTTCTAATAATCATATTGTCTTAGGGTATTTGTAACCCTCTAGCACACTTCCAAATTTTCAAGTTCTTTAACTTGCTACCTTGATATCTCTCAATCCCTGCAAACCCCTTGGGCATGCATGCTTCCCTTGCTGAAAGAGTTGTGGTGCATTTGAAGATTTTTAAAATATCTCAGACACTGGCAACAGATTTCCTTTTTCAAAAATAATCCCATCCATTCAGGTGATCATTTTGCTTTCTTCCTTCTCTTTCTACCTCTATATGCACACAGCACCTTGCAAAAAATAGCAGCAGTTGGTCCTTCAACATTGAGACACCACTTTGAAAAAGAAGCCAGACATGGCTGTTTGAAGACAAAGCAATGAACATCTGCTACACTTTAGAGGACAAGGGATGTGTAGACCTATATTTTATTCAATTAGCATCAAAGAACATGAGAACATATTATTTTGCTTTCATACAAAAAAATGAAGACAAATTTCTGAGAGCAGTTTAATCTTTCCCACCTACATTTAATTGACCAAAATATTTAACAAGTACCAAGACTGTAGGCAGGGGCGCCATGCTTAGTATTTTCCTCTTTACTCCTCAAGATAAAGGCCAAGCTCTGCACATTTTAAAAGCAAATGAAAGAAATGGAAATACCTTCCCTTTCCAAAGATCTGTAGCTTTTAAAGGATACTGGGATTTAAAAAAAAAAAAAAAAAAAAAAAAAAAAATCCTCAAAGCTGTCTGCATGGTGGCTAAACAAGATTAGGTAAAACACATCCTCTCCAATGCACACACAGAATATAAAACATCTTAATCCCTCTCCAATATGGTACCATAGGCAGTTACAATGCAGAAGAAACTCGTATGCAGTAAGCAGGCCAATGAATACATTCCCTCATGATCAGACTTTCTACCCAAAATCTTTGCTGCTGGACTCCTAAATGGACTGTACAAAACTACCAGTAGAAGAATTACAGAGAGTTACTTTTACCATTTATTCTGCAAAAATGAAAACACTTTAATTATTAATTGATAGATTATTCTTATTGTTAAAACTTTAATTTCAATGAAATTGAGTATGTCCATCATATTAAAGTGAATTATTTCTCTTTTTTATTAGACTAACTACATTTTTTTTTTTTTTTAAATCCCAAAGCCCCCCACTCCTGTACCCCCGATGATGTAACCACTAAAGCTTTTGTAAGCTTAAGGAATCGGGCCAAGACTCTTCCCAAAAATGTCCGTCTCCCTATCTGTTGAATTAACAGAGAGCTAAATCCCTTCACTGCAAGCTACCACTGTTAGTTCCCAGTGAGTACATCATTTACATGTATCACCCTGCTCTTTCTTTTATTGTGTTTTTGTTTTGGTTCACTGTTTCCCTTAATTTGAAATGCCAGTTTCCCTTGCTGTACATTTGGAGGTATTTGGTAGCAGGACAGAAAAGACTTGTTATTGAAGCTGAATTAACCTAACAAAGAGAGAGGAAAAAAAAAAAAAAAAAAAAAAAAAAAAAAAAAAAAAAAATCAGAGCTTCACACAGAGCCATTAAACTTCAACCACGGTTTCAATACTTAAACGACATAAGCTTGGTACAAACACAATGTTTCTTTAATTCATGTTTCTTTTTGCTCCGTTGTGCATCATACATCTGTATCAATGGAATGGATATGTTTGATATGTCCAGCTACAACAATGGTAGAAAGTATGGTATGTATAAAATATTAAATCAAAGCTAATTCCGGTTCCTTCTTTGTAACTATAGATTATTTCTTTTGTTCCTGAAAAGGTTGTTATTATCAGTGCAAGGACAAGTCTACAGTACTTCAAGTGCAGAGCTCAAATTGTACAGATTCGGCATATACAGTACAGTATTTGTTTCTTCAAAACCCACTGGGATTTCAAGTCACCAAGCATTTATTATGCTGAAACAGTCTTTTAAAATGGATTATTTTGAAAGCTTACAAGGAAGAGCTCCTCCATCTCTATTAGCAAGCTGTAGACTGGTTCCCTTTGTAAGAAGCTGCAGGGGATGGAAATACTTGGCATCACATTGCACTTTGCTCAGGAAAATGTTCAATATCCTAGTACAAAATACAATAAGGGAGCTGTTTACCATGGTGTCTATCACAATATCTGTTCAGAACTGCCAAAAAAACCAAGGGTCTTACAACAGAGATAACAAAATAGCCAGGAAGACAAAAATCTACTCAACACTTGATTTAGAGAATTTCTGTGGGAATCTGTGGTTCATGCTTGCAGATACAATGCTTCTTGTTTAACATAGTTAATGTCCATTGATTATTCCGTCTACCACTGCAGTTACACACGTATTGTACACAGAAATGGGACACAAACACTGTGAATTACCACCTATGGTTTTATTAACTGGAGGGTAGATGAGGGGAGAAATATAATAAAGGCTTATGCCAGCACAAATGAATGGACTTCTTAACAGCAGCAGGGAAAAATAAGAAGCATTGTCTTTGCAAGGTGTTATAGAAACTTAATGTGCTCTAGAAAGAGGATGGTGGCAATTTGCATTGCAGATCATTTTAGTTCTCTCATAATTAAAAAGCAAAAGGAAGCAAATCTTATTACATTATAGACCAACTTCTTTTAATGCTGATCTGAGATGCACCTTCTCTAACACAACAATCTAAGGAAATGCTAAACAGTCCCCCAGATATTTTCATTTGACATCCTGCCTTTAAAATTATGCTTGTAGCAGCAATGCTTTGAGGGAAATCAAGTGAAAGAAAATTACTTCAAGTTGAAAGAAAATTATTTCAAGTTTAAATAAAATTTTAAAAATCCCAACAGCCCTTTTTTGGGTTGAATTTAAAAACTTGAAAAAGTCTGCTTGACTTTTTGTATCCTGAAACAATATACAAGACGGAAACTATGCTATCCTTAACAATGGATCTATGGATGTGTATTTTTAGCTATATTGATATAGTTTTGGTGGGGGTTTTTTGTTTTGGTTGGGTTGTGGTTTTTTTTTTTTTTTTTTTGTGGTTTTTTTTTGGTCTGGAGGAATTAACAATATCTTTCAGAAGTTCCAGAAGCACCAGCATTATAAAGCAATATCTTTAAGAAGACTGAGAAAATTAAGTACTTCACCTTTGGAAAAACTGCCTCTAGAGGCATAGTCTATACTTTGTTTTCAGTCTTATCCAAATACAGTTGAACCTATCACTTTTTAAGAGCTATTTGAATGTGTAAAGCTGAGCAGTTATATGTATGTGTCTGTGATATCTCTCCCTTGAACAGAAGCATTAAATTCTTGATTTCTCTGGGCCCATAGCAGAATTTCTGAAACCTCCACTATGCTGGCATCCACAATGTATCATTTTCTCAAAAAAGTAATGCTTCTCTTCCACCTTCCCTAATGGTGGGGATTATCAGAGCTCAGAGTAGGCTGAGAGAGCTGGCTTCTGCAAACTCTTTGGTGTGACCAGTGAAGGTTGAAGGCGTGAATGTGCTGAAATATTTTTTGAGTGAGCCATTAGTAATTTGAGTCAGGATAATAAAAATATATTTAAATAGCAATTTCATTTGTCATGAGCAGTTCATTATAGTTCTTTTCATAAAGAACTTCATAGAGTCCTTTTCTCTTTCTCTGCCTCCATGTCCCTACTAACTTGTTTTATTTTCAGTTTTCAGTCTAAGACATTGAAGCTTTGTAACAGCTTTGGATTTTAACACTCTGAAGAAGTCTACTACATGGAAGATATAATATTAGAAAAGCAAATTCTTATAAATATACAAAAGGACTTTGCAATGAATGTTTAAAATGCATCACTTTAAATATTTTTAAAGAAAAATAAAGCATAAACCAATAAATTATAACAGGAAAAAAGATTGTTAGCCAGAGTTGGACACTGTCTAGAGACAGAATATGCTTCAATATCCTTTCACCTATATTCTTTCAGAAGATAGGGCAATATTTATGAATCTTCTAAACATGTATTTAGTTATAGAAGTACATGAGAATTGTGTCTGTCAAAAATACAAAGGCAACTCTTAAAATCCCAACTTCTTCCTGTTTTCTGTTTGTTTTTGGGGATCGTGACATATGGAGTAGTAAGTCTAGAATTATAGATGCTTTAAACCAGAATTTAATTTTGACTAAGAGGACAAAACTTTGACTAATTTTGACTGGTTTGCATAAAAGCTTTCAGTCTGAGGCCAGATTCTGCCTGGCATTAAATGGACACAAATTCTTTGGCAGACTATACTTGTTATGTAAGAAATTCATGTTAGTATCATTAAAAATCCTCATCCAGTTATGTATCAGATTAACAAAATATTTGCTGCCATATTTAAATAATGTTGCTTTATCAACTCAGTCACTGGAAGTTTAAATCATTTATGTAGATATTATATTTTAGACAAGGAGTTGAAAAGTCTATGTCTTGGTCCTGCAAACTCTTGTTCATGTTCTCCCTTCCTTAATTACGGAAGCAAGGGACCTTCTGCATGTTTGTATTACGTCTGCTTTTGCAAGGAAAAAAAACCCTGCTCCATTTACAGCCCTATGTAAGTTTTTTTTGTTTCTGTGCCATTTTCACTTGAGTAATTTTTTACAATTGATTTATTTCTGTCTTTCTTTCCTATGTAGGAGTTCTCAAAAGCTTATTTCCCCTCTTTTCACATGTCAATACGTAACTGGTACAGAAATCTAGATCCATTAGAATTTCATAGGTTTTATAAACTGAAAGGGCAGGATTTACTTCAAGTGAAACTTCAAGCACTTCTTGAAACATGAATCATTTAGTCTTGTATTACACAAGAGCTTGGATAAAGTAATCATAATAGTTCTTTCTTTCCCTAAAATCAATGTATTTATAAATCAATACAGTTCTGTGCTGCTTTTACAGACATAATAACTTCAACATAGATATTTGAAAAATACTAACAAGGAAAAGATATAAAATAAAAATATCAATGTCTATTGTTCTTAGTGTGTTTTTCAGTTGAATGTTTGATACAATGAAAAAAAAAATCTTTTTAAAATATCTCTAAAATTACCTTAGAGTTCAAACTGGCACTCAGTTTTGCTGATGAGACAAGTCTTATAGTCACAACATTTTAAAAAACCTTATACAAAGAGCTATTATCTTAAATAGTAAAATAACTTAGAGTTCTGCAATTTGATATGATTGTGTTTCTCTCTTGCATCAGGTGATTCACCCCAGTTATCGCACACACACAAAAAAAATTAATTACTTGCTCAAATACTATTTGTTGTTGCTGACAAATTGGAATTACAAATATCAAAATCTCTAAAGCGAGCGGTGACCTTGTGCTGAAAGTTACCTTTATGGTAAAGGGTGATGCTGAGGTGTAAGAGATAGTTGCAATTCATATGTAGATCACAAATGAGGTCTGCAGTAATTCTTCTCCTATTATAGAAAAATTTAACCTTCATGTGAATTGCAGGACCTCTTTTCCAAGTAAAGGATACTTTCTCTTCACTGTCACAGTTCCCAAGAAGCCTGCATCTCCTTTTCTCCTCTTTTCAGCTGGTCTATGGCACAGCAAAGCTGATGGGTGCAACCTGTTGTAATGAGTCACGCAATACTGATCCATCAGTTTGCCTTTCAGAGGAAGGAATTCCAGCATTTGAAAGACTGCTCCCCTAGAATTATCACAAGCTATATCCTAGTGAGCAATCTGACCAACTTGTGAATGCTGGGCATGATGCCACTGCAGCAGATGGACATGGACGCTGTGAGACAAAAAAAAACATGTATATGTATCAAATGTGAGAAATGAGGGCAAGACTCCAAAGACAAAAATATAGAGGTGCCAGTCTTGATCTAACACAGCTTTCATTCAAAGAGGGTTTACCACTAGCATCTTGGCAGATAAACTAAAGGAAAAGATGCTCAAACTGTGCAATGAGGAATGCGGCCTGTTTAACCAGGTAGAAGCATAGCAGTAATCAGCAAAGTAGCCTATCCACTCTCCGATTTTTACAGTAACTACTAAGGAGTGCACTGGAACAAGCATAATAAATTGACACACCTCGATTCTGTTATGCTCATCTGTGTTTCACTTTTACAATGATACATGCAGAGCCACACACACCTGAGTTCAATAGAAAGGAATGAACAGAGAAGTGAAGGTGAATCCTGTCCTGGGTTAGAACACTCCTGAGTATCTGCCATTTACTTTTTTTTCTGTTTAGGGGAAGACAGATTTATGAACAATATTAGACTTGTGATGACGTTTGCATCTAATCTCAGAGCTTCTCAAGTATTTCCATTTTCAGTATCTATGAGCTCCTTTTATTAGGCAGTGCTTTACACAATAAAACTGTGCAAATATTTCAAGTTTTACTGCCACTCAGTGCTAAAGAATGACCAGTGCTTAGCCATACTTTCCCTCTTTATTAGTCTTCACTGAGGTATCCCCACAAAAATCACTTTACCATTAATGTTGCATATGCTTGCAAAGTCTCTCAATATTACAGGCTCTCAAAAAAACCCCAGACTATCCAATTCAACTTGGTTTGACTTTTTTCTAAGTATTTACCTTATCAGAATATGAGACAGTTGTACATCTCAGATGCCTGAAAGGAGGTAGGAAATTTCTCAATCAGCACATTCTAGGCCACAAAATCTACCAATTATCCTGGTTTAGTATTTGTTCCTTTTTACAGTGCACCTGTAGCAGACCCATGGTGGGGTTCAGCTTGTTTCAATCTTCACTGAAGCCATTGGAACACCATGCAGGAATGCAGATGCCCTCTCCACAGATCTTCCTGAAATATGGAGGTCAGAAGGTAAAACGCCCAGATGAGCAGTGTGAAATAGCTACCATAAAAAATTACCCCGTGAAGATCATAGGTGTTGTGAAGTTCAGCAGATTAATGAAGCACACTGCGCAAAATTCCTACGGCTCATTTAAAGCATGGCTTAGGGAGGCAATTCCACAGTCAAAGGGTGTGGTTAAGGACAAGTCATGGTGACTGTGGATGCTGACACTAATGGAGTGTTGGTTGGGGTCTTTTGATTTGTCTTGAAACATTTATATCCTTGAAAATTTTCTCAGTGACTTTGTGGGACCTATCCTTAGATAAAAATTAACATGATTTTTTTTCTAAATTTTTCTAAATTCTATATATCTGTTAGTGTATGTTGATTATTTAGATTCATAACCTTTTGAAATTAGTCATCTTATTAAATCGGTGATATTGACATATTCAGGATTAATCTTATTGAAGATAGAAATCTGTTTCAGTTTTGGTCAATTCACAATGTTATGATCAGTTTCTGTTTTATTTACTCCAGAAAGTAATAATATGTGTGTTTGCACTTCATGTTAATTTAGCTTTCCGCAGACATAGCTACATAACTCAACTGTGGTCACTTGACAAATAGTATGAGAAAAAGCTAAAAATAGAAGATTAAGTTCCAAGTAACTTTTTTCAAGTCAAATATTATTTTCAATATTTGCTCAAAAACTCCTTGAAATTTTGACATAGATTTTTATTAAATACTTGATATAGTAGCAGAAAAATCAGAAATTAAGACTTATTAATTTTTAAAATATAATTGCTTAGAATGATTTCTCTGCAGGAAAGTGTTAACAAAGGTTTATATCCTAAAAAATCTTTTGTGTTTTCAGAAGTATCATAAGTTTCTGCTCTTCATTTCCGTTGGATGTAGATCTGGTGAGATTGCTGTGGAATTTTATTCTTCACATATAAATATTCCAGACTGATTTTTATCAAGGTTTTTTGTTAGTTTTGTTTTTACATAAAGATAATTCTTTTAGATATATATATTAAGATAGATGGCCTGATTTCCTTCAGATGTGCAACTGTAGAGAATGACTCACACACAGACTTTTCCCACAATGAATATAACACAAATAATAAGTTTGCAGTCTCTTCCCTCACTGTAATCTTTGTTCTCTCCATATCCTCTCTCTACTTCTCCACTGCATTTGCTTTTCAAGCTTTTTACATTTTGCCTTTCCTATTTCACCTGAATTGGACACGGACACTGATGTACATGTTCAAATTTCACTTTAAAAGTGTTTGTGATCAAATTTGCTTGGCATCAGACTAAATATATTTGCAATTTTTGATAGGCAGTCAATTGGAATGGATGTATTTAATACACAGAGTAGATAATCTCCCTTCATACAAAATTTCAGTAAATAAATTCAAAAAATGTGAAAACATGGATGAAATGAAAAGAATTATGCATTTGTGTTGCACTGTAATTCTCATACACATTCCCTGCTAGTGAAAACCTAAGCTAATCAGAAGATAATATTTCATGAAGGACAATATTCAAACATGATTCTTACCCAGGCAAGGTTCCTGCAATTGAATTAATTATGGTACTATCAAATTATTTTATATAGGATCTGTCATTTGTAAGCTATTTAAAGTATAGTTAAAGCTCAAATTGTGGCAAGAGACCATATATTGTAGGTCTCTACATCTTTAATGAGCAAGGATTTATTTTTTCTTAAAAAGAAATTCAAAAGGGGGCAGTGTGCTTTAATTAAATAAAACACAATGGAGATTTTTTTTTTTTTCATGGTCTCTGCAGTAAAACACACAGTGATAAAGCCATGTGTGCATGTCTTGTTTCCCCCTCCAGATTCCAGTGCTAGCAAAAGATTTTGCCCTTGATCATGCGGTTTTAGACATGAAAGGCTTCAAATCTATCCAAGCTCAAGATGAACACAGAATGCTAATTTGGGTTCACATGAAGAGCTGGACAAGCAAAGTCTTTTATTTTAAACTGTTTAAAAAGTGCTTTTTTTGAGGTCCTTTTCCTACCATATATTTCTGAAGTACATAAAACTGATTCACCTATCCTTTATGAAAGAGTAAATAAATTTTATTAAAATGTATAATTGATGCTAGTATGCTTCCCGTATTTGAGAAAAGTTTTAAATGTTATCTAATCCAAAAGGTATATATATGCTTTTTTTATGTATTCAATGCTTTTCTTGATCATATTGAAATCATACTATGTTAAATGAAAATGATTTTATAAAAAACAATGTATACTGAAAAATATAAAAGTCTTGAAATCAAAATGCAACAAAACTCATCAAAACAGGACACCTCCACACAACATATCATCTTGGGATGAAGTATTTTGGACAACACTGATGAAGAGACAAAAAGGCATTCACTGAAATAGTAACTTTCTAAGAAGCTTAATATGAAATCTAAAAGAAACTCCAAATTTGTGTATAAAGTGTATAATACAAGGTGCTAAAATGGAAGATAAAATGCTTGCTTTAGTGTGATGAGTTTGTACGGTGATGCATCTTTCTCTCTCTCCCTCTCTCTCAGTCCAAAAGAATGTCCAGAAAATCTCCCTAAGTAGAAAAAGGCCATAACTTGTGGTTCTGTCCCTTTTAAAGAACTTAATGGTTCAAAATGACTAAGTTTGTAAGGCACAAAAAATTAACTTGCTGCTGACTCATCCATGAATATTAGTCATTATTGTCATTGAACAATTATAATTATATTCGGGTGGGGGAAAGGAAGAGGGAAGGAAGAGCTAATAGAATTATTACTTCTGCCAGATACCATATCTGACTCGAGAATGGCTGATCTCTCTCTGCCATCTGGAAAACAGTTACCTCAACCCTTCAGGTTGCTGTCCTCTAAATCTGGCGAGATCAATTGGCTTCTGCAACCATCTATTTCAGTTGTGAACTGATCACTAGCAAGGCTCTTTATTAAAAATGCAATTGCTCTGGCTGTCCAAAATCGTTGTTATTTTTGTTGTCGTAACCAAAATTATTTGCCAGCAGAAACATTCTGTAACTCTCACCTGTAGATATGCATCAATGGATATTTTAAAAATCCAGTTCAATGGAAATGAAAAGGAGGTAAGAACTGGATCTTTGTCCTTCTGGAATTAATTTTCTTGCGGTTTATGAAATTTAGTGTTCTTGAAGTATTTTGATTTTTTATCTTTTCTGGAAAATAGATTATTATGATAAGATGATCTGATGACATACTCATAAAAGCAGTAGTAAAACATAGGTAGAATCAGTATGAAAACCAAAAATCCTCAGTATACCAGCTACAAATTTTGAAATTAATGGGAAAATTTCAATGACAATTTAAAGATTCAAATGCTATGGTGTTTTCCATTACGAATGACAAACCTTTTTACTTTCTTGTTTACCACCCTCTATAAGCTGTGAAACACTCTACAATGTTGATCAATTCTTTTGTACATCCTTAGAGGCAGTATCGTAAAGAACAGAAAAGTGATCATTCAAATTTGACAACAGGCATTGAAACGCAAACATAACTTTGATGTAATGTATGAATCGAACAGAAGACTCTAACCTACAAAGTTTTTGAGCACAAGCTTTTGTTCTTTCCAGTACTTCATGAAAGATTGTGAGCCAAACTGTGGGTAAAACACATGAAAAACAGACCACTTCATTTCAAAAGTATCTTGAAAATATCCCACAGTTGAACTAAAAGGAAATTAAACAATGAAATTGCATCTTGTCTTAGAGTTCCTACTCTCTGCGTCCCTCTAAAGAAAACATGAGAATTCACAGTAAACAGATACATGTACATATCTATCTATCTATATATCTAATCTATATCTATCTATATCTGTATCTATATCTATCTATATCTATATCTATATCTATATCTATATCTATATCTATATCTATATCTATATCTATATCTATCTATATCATCTATATCTATGACTATATCTATCTAATCTATCAAGAAAAGTCTGAATTTCTATGTCTATCATATTTGTGTTGATAACTTGTAATTCAGGCAGACATAGTTGACTCAGAACAGAGCTATCAGTGTGCCAGACTTTACAGCATCCATGGCATTATGACCAGTAAGCCTCTAGTACTGTGATGTGCATTTTAAATGCTAAAAAGTAATGCAACACCAAATATCAGCCATTGCCAATATGTTAATTCGGACACCATACTGGATAATCTGCTCAGCCGAGATGTGTAACAATACTTCATTACCAACTTTTCATATATTGCAAGATTTCATATAATACACTAAATTTGTCTAGACAAGATGATTTTCCATTTATTTATTTGCCTTTTTTTATTGTGTTAATTTTTAAGATTTTAATAATAGCTAAAAAAATCCAAGTATTTTCATTATTGTAGTATTTTCATGTCCATATTAAGTAAAATTTTTGGTGGATCTAAATAGATAGATTTCCCTCTGAAAATGGCAATATTTTAAGAGTAATATCTTCAACTAAGCTATGAATGAATTTTTGATAATTTCAGTATTAAATCATCTCTATTCCCCTGATCCATAAAGAATACATTATTCCTCCATTTCCTTAAGCACCCCCCTCCAACCCATCAGAAGTAGCACAATAAGGTACAATCATGTCACTCAAGGGATGCTGCATAGTATGATGATCCCTAAGCATTCATTTTCATGTTTTTTTCCTAAATTTGACTAATGCCTATAGATAAGCTTAATTTAGCTGTATGTCATGAAACCACCTGGAAATGGAAGATTTGCTGACATTTTCACTGCCAATCAAGAGTCTATCACTTCAGCACCAATGCTAGCACTTGCTGAGGAATCCCATTGTTCTTTGTCTCACGGACAAAAATACACTCATCAGATTCTGACTTTCTACAGTAACACCCAAGGTACAGATTCGAGCTGCAAAAGTACTCTTTCTGTTTATGTGTCTTCAGCAACCCTTGCTCAATGCTTATGTTTCAGCAGCAAAATTAGCGTCACGATCTGGAAACAATTCCAAAACCACTAGACCAGAGGTGACGGTATTAGTGCTTTTGCTGTTGGCATCATTATTACTGTATCTGTGTGCTAACCATTGCTCAGATTCCTGTGGTCAGACATGTTTTGAAACACAAATCAAGAAGACAGGTCACGTACCAGGGAATTTATGGACCCACTACAGTATGAGAGAATGTGTGGAAACACACACACTTCTGTTCACAGTTGATATTTCATAAGAAAATAATGAGGCAACATTGTTAAGTCCTCCATAGGCATTGTGCAAAATGCAGTTTTATGAAAAATAAAATGAGAAATGAGAAATCTAAATATTCTGATTTCTGTTGAGACTGTAGGGATATTGAATTGCTTGAAGAGGATTGTGAAGACTAGCATAGTAAAGAGCACGAACATTATTATTTTTAAATTTTAAAAGTGTCTGGTGAAGACTTTTCCAGTTGAAGACAATTCTTAAATGTCTGTAAATTCACAGGAAATTATATAAGCAGTAGTGGCAGTCTATAGATTAAAAATGAAAAGAACCATCCAATTTGACTATATTTACCAAATTAATAATTGTTGTATGATGGAAGTAGCAGAAATTTTCACAGGTGTACTCTGGATGGATGTCTGCTGACAACATTTCTGAGAACCATGAAAAAAGCGACTGCAGCAGTGGACATGTGTAATATTCAGCTGACAGAAAGGACTGGAGAATTATAAATGCTCCGGAAATAGTGTATCACAGGGAGTCAGCCAAACATAGATATATTTTTCACAACAATGTCTATCTAGAGACATGATCAAAATGGAGATAATAGAGATGGAAATCATGGCTGTCATGGTGACATTGCCTGTGCCCATTACAAAGGACAGAGAAATTCCACTGTGAGCTTCACACTCCTGGTCCTACACATGAACCTTTGTATGACATGATTCCTTTATTCCACAATTTCTGACTAAAATATTTTTGAGAATTCTTGGATATATACATTAAGAGGCTGTTCCATTGGGAACAGGCCTTCTTGGTGTTTGTGGGGATTACCACAAGGCTTCTCAGGATTGCTTTCCCTATGCAATCCAGCACTGACTGCAGTGTGTATATCAGATGACAAAAGCGCACTTCTCCCACAGTATAGGTGCAGCTCTATCCCACTGCAGAGGAAGAAAAAAAACTTTGGTGAAAAAGTTTGAAGATAATTATAGAAGGAAGCAAAATTTTATAATTATATACCCAGGCAGGTTGACCTAGACCTGGCAGGTAGTAATAGATGAGGATTCCTGAGAGGTAGCCCTGCATTTTCTTTAGTTGAAAGGAAACAAGTCACGTTTTGTTTTCCAAACATGTTGCATGGTTGCTCTTGATTAAGAGTCTGCAAGTAAAAACAGTGGTATAAGAATTCGGGCTGGCATTCAGCTTATCACCCATGTCTGATGCTTCTCCATCATCCCCTTCCTCACTGGACTGCAACCCACAGAAAGTCAGGCTACTGCGTTGAAGAGGCACTAAATGGCACCCTTATCATGGAGAGGGTGTGGTCCTTGCCTCAGCTACTATTAATGCCATGGAAAAAGGAAACAGAAACTGACTTTTGCAGCACTCTCAGATATCTGTAGGGGGAGATAGAGACTATTGAGTCTATTGTCTATTTGACTATGACTGTTCAGTCAAAGAGGGGAAGACCAGTCAAAAAGGAAATAAGAATGAGATCAAGAGAAGACTTTCTTGCAAGAAGAAGAAAATAACTAGCTTTGTCAAGGTAAGACAATAAATCATTGAATATATAGCAGAATTCTGTGTTCAGGAGGTATTTAGCAAATTAGATTATAGTAATTTCAATAGCATTGAACTTACACAGTGGATTTGAATAGCACAGTGGATTTGAATAGTACTGAATAGCAATAGAAAACATTAATCTCAGTGACCACACTGATAAAAAGAAAGCCAAATTTTGTAGTAAGAAGCAGAGTCAAGCAGACTTTTTCCTATGATAGGAAAAACTGAACCAATTTGCTGAAGAGTACTAGTTTTTGCTAAACAGTAATTCTCTGTGTGGCTCTGTACTGTAAAAGGCCATCAGGAAAGAGGGAGGAGATTAAAGTGGATGCATTGGAACCAGTGGGAGAGAGAAAGGAGATAAGACAGGATGCTGCGAGGAAAAAAAAAAAGAGAAGCAGAAAGAATAAAAGAGTTTGAAGAATGGCATCATGGTAGCTCAGTTTGTCTGGGTTAACCTGGATAAGATTTGTTCAGCTAGGATGAATACAGATCCGAGGACCAGGAGGTCAATTACAAAGTGAAGGAAGTCAGCATAATTGTGATGAGTGCAGACATTTGCTTCTTGTTGAGAGCAGAAGCCTCATATATAGCCACTGCAACTGGTGATGCTGGGACAGATCTGCAGAAAGCAAAAGAAGCATGAAGTGCAGGAATGTCTTCTTGATATCAGGAAAAAAAAAAAAAAAAGGAGGAAGAGAAAGCAGAGGGAAGGAATCTAAGAAATCTGAGAGATCGTAAGAAGGCAGAGAAGAGTTAAACAGGAGAGGTCAAGAAAAGGATAACATCAAAGATGGCATGAGTGGGCCACAAAATGATGGAAGAAAACCCAGGAAAGCCAATATGGATCAAGACTGAATCAAGTGAACAGCCCGTGAGAGTGCAAAGCTGATGAAGTAAGGGACAATTGAGGAGGTCTAAGAAAATGTTCACTTGAATAATCAAGTGCAGTTTAGTTACTGATGCTATTAGCCATAGCGAAACTCTTCTATAACTAGCTGTGCATGTCTGTCCTTCAAATCTGCACTAGTAATATACATTTAACAGTACATTTCTGATTATTTGAAGCTTACAAAGAGACTTCATAGCCTCTCCCTCCTACCTTAGCAAGCTAGTTGCTTCCTAGAAGTCTATCAGAGAAGATTAAAGCAATTTAAAGGATAAATTTTTTTTCCTGGAGCCAGTACCGGCAATTCTTCTTGGATTTACACGTCACTGTATGGTGAGAGAAAAACAGATTAAATGGAAAAAGATATAAACAAAATCATTTTGAAAGAGTACTCAAGGATTTACGGTACTGTACTTGACTAGAAGTGATTGGCAGCACATTAAATAGAGCTTTGTGTCAGCTGCAGAGTGGACTCTGCAAAGACAGGATGTCAAGTTACGAACTGCAGACTTTGAGACTCCAACTTAACTCCTTGTTACATTTTGTGATATTAGCTAGGAGAAAGTTTATATCTGCAGTGCTGGGGAAATTAAACACACACACACACACACACACACACACACACACACATTGTCACGTTAGCCAAGCAAAATTTTAACTAAAATAAAATATTAGTGAAACAAAACTAAAAAGAGAAACAAAACAAATCTTGGCATTTTATAAGTAGGTTATTTCAACAAGAACTAGATGGCTTGCAGAGGCCCTACACTGAGCTGTAACTTTGTCTTTGAAATCAAGCTATTAGCTCTCCCTGTAGATTAGGGCCTCTTTAGTTTGACAAACTTCGTTTAATTGGTTTCTAAAGACTTCTTGACAACCTGTACTCCAGTTTTGTTTTTTTTTTTTCTTCATTAGTGCTTATGATACCAGAGCTACAGTACAATATTGTCACCAAGGACAGAAATGCTTGTTTTATATACAGGTAATCAAGTTTATTTTATTTTTTCTACTCAATTAAAGTATTTTCTCGGGAAATACATACCAGGATCTAATTGAGTTCTGGGAACATACAAGACCCTAATAGGTGTGGACAATAAAACCAAAATCACAAATATTCCCTACTGGAAAACAAAAACAAAAACAAAAAAATAAACCCAGCAAAAAAAACGTTGAACATCTATGTTCCTTTTATGTGAGGATCTCAAAGTGTTTTGAAAATATTATATAGGGATTCTACTTTCACACTGTTCCTTTGAGAGAGGTAAGCAGTGTTTTAATGCCACTGTCTATAGCCCACAGATTATGGTCAGAATTCCATTGCCCTTGTAAACTATATACTTCAAGGAGGTCTACAGAC
This sequence comes from Hirundo rustica, assembly GCF_015227805.2. Classification (NCBI taxonomy): domain Eukaryota; kingdom Metazoa; phylum Chordata; class Aves; order Passeriformes; family Hirundinidae; genus Hirundo; species Hirundo rustica. The sequence continues at coordinate 63,879,020 of NC_053450.1, forward strand.
ATCTTTTAGTACCAAATCCCTCTAATAATATTTTCAGAACAACTTAATAAGTATTCTGAAAAGTTTTACTATGCATGCGGTTGCTGCCAGACTTGAAATATAGTAGTTTGAAACCATGTAGTGCTTTGTTTTGACTTTGTTGCAAATCCTGTGTATAAATGGCAGCTCCAAATAGGAATCATTTTTTCTGAGAGACTCTGTGAGGGAAAGATTAAAACTTTCATATGTTGTGTGCACCACAATTACATTTCTCAAGATCTGACTCCTCTAGAGAAGCAAAATTAATAAACAATCTGTATCACAATTAATCAGCAGTTTCCTGAAGAAAGCCCAAACATGTATCAGTTCTATTTATTTTTAAAGTTGCTTTGAACAATATTTCCTTTTTACTGGAAGACTAATGAAGCTGCACATATTTGTTACTTCTGAAGATTGAATTCTAGCATTTTTAAATTAGTCATGAAAGGAGTTACAAGGAGTAAGGACTTGCCATCAATCTGTTCCTGTGAAGTTTTACAGTGAAACTCTCATTTTCTCAGGTTCTTCCACCAACCATAGGAACAAAGTCTGTGTTCTGCACAGCACTAACTCTCCAGCAAGCATAGAAAACTATGTATTGTAGTGTTAAAGGTGTCTTGTGTTTGATGTCACAAATCTGTCACAAAATAAGGAAGAAAACAAATCAAAGAAAAGCAAGTCAGAAAAGAAGAGATACTTAGACCATGAAAAAAATCGACATTTGAATGGTTACTGATGGAATTAATGGATTCATAAGCAGCTTTGTCTTTCAGAAAACAAATAGACTTAAGTCTTTATTATACAGTGTTTTATTTCTTTTATATCAAGCATAAGAAATTTTAATTAGAATTATGTGCTTCATTCTTATTTATTGTTTCTCTTGTTTGTGCTACACAACACAGTAAAAGATTTACACTCACACATGGGATCACATAGGCTGAAACAACCATTAAGATCTTTGAGTCCAGCCATTAACCCAGCAATGCCAAACTCAAGAGCAGATCACGTCCCTCACTGCCCCATCTGCACATCTTCTAAATACCTCCAGGAATTTAGAAGATGACTCAGCTGCTTCCCTGGGCAGCCTCTTCCAGTGGCTGACACTCTTTTGCTGAAGAAGTCTTTCCTTACCATAATTCAAAATCTTTTCTGAGGCAAGGTGAGGCCATTTTCCCCTCAGCCTTCTTTACTCCAGGCTTAACCCTGTGTTCAGGCAGATACCAGCTTACGTGCCCTTCTTTGAATATAGTCCAACATCTCAATGTCCTTCCTGTAGTGAAGTGTCCAAAACTGAACACAAATCTGGATACTATTTCATAAGTGACAGGTGTTCTGTACCGTTCTTTACATCATACAAAACTTACAGTCAACTCTGCTCAGCTAAATATATCTCTGCATTTTTAGACATGGTAATCCCTAATTAATAAAGATCATACATAACTGATATATATAATCAGATATACCTGATTTTTCAATCACTTCTACACACATAATGATGATAGAAAGCTGTTATGAGATGCTACTGGTGTCTGCCTAGGAAAAAAACATAAGTTTCATTTGAGGGAATGGTTCCTAGGATGTGAACATTGACAGAGATTAGGTCTCTATAATGCTCAAAATGTGCAGCAGCCCTTCAGAAAATGAGCATCTAGAAATTATCCTTAATCATAACAGTAACAGTAGAAAAAAACAGTTCCATAACTGCCATTTCCCTTTGGTTTAATTTTGAGATAGAAACACCAGATATTCAGGTTTCTTAAGGAAGAAAAAAACAGCAGAATATGTCTATAATAAATGCAATCTACATCTGGATTCAGCTAAATTTTCTGAGAATTTTTTCTTTATATGGTCAAGTTAGAAAAAAGTTACAAAATTAATATCATGAGAAAGCATATTTGTTAACTGAAATTTTGATTTTTTTTAGACAAATCCATAAGTTCTTCCACTTCTTTAACAATTTTCAACTTCTTTCATTTTTTTTCTCAACTCCTTGTCTTTAGAAAAACACAGGTATGTTATTGTATATTTGAAAATATTTCCAACCCCAAAGGACTCACTTTTTTATCACTGGCCCAATAATATATTGGCACACTGAAGAGCAATGAAGTCTTCACCATTTCAAAACAAAGGGAAAAAATTTCAGCAATCAGCAAAACTTCACCAAAACCAAAGTATACTCCCGGGGAATTTCTTTCAATAATGTCAACCAATCAATATTCTAAAAACAATCCATCAATTGAATAATGTTTTTTCTTTTTAAAAAAACCCACTTTTTTCCACTCAGAGAATGTTCTTTATCACAGAACAGGTCATATTTACTGTCACTATTTAGTATTCCTACGGAGAAGGAAACTAGATGCTTTATGTTGCTACAATGAAGACTGCTTATTTCTAACCTCATTAGAATTATTTCTTATTGTTGCTTATTTCTAATCTCGGAAGACTGAAACATATCACACTACACACCTTAATCTCATCCTTCACAAAAGCAGGTATTTAAAGACCATTTAATATACTCCTAAATCATTATAGTTCTGGATAAATTAGGTCAGTTCATATTTTACTATGGGGAGAAAATGTTCTTATTTCCCTTATCGTCCTTCGTCTGCCTGGAGATGTTTGTGGGCAAAGAACCATTTGGGCTCTCCTCTGTAGTCTGCAGTCCCCTCAAGGAAGTCCCTGACCCAGCATGGGACCTCCATAGCCCCTTAGAGGGCTCTACTCTGTCACAGAGCTCCTGAGAGTGCATCCTAAGAGTGCATCGCCAGGATTGTCCCGCACGATGACTCTTCCACTTTGTTTCTCTAAGTGTATTGCTTCACTTTTCTCTTAAAGCAAGTTCTTTTTGTGCATCCTCCCATGTTCCCACTTCCTTTTCTGGATCCTCACATGCATTCTCGCCTGCCTCCTCTGATTTTACCTTTTGTGTTTTCTCATACGTATCATCCTGGGTCTCCAGTTGTGCAACAGCCAGTACTTTCAGCCACTGCATTCACCCAAATGTTTCTAAGCAGAGGTGCCTCGTGATCCTCACACAAGTTAAAGTTTTGGTGTCTGACAGGTTGCTTCCATTCACTGCTGAGCCACCTGGAGCCATCTGTGACTCTCACTAAAACCACCCCTGTTACTTACCCAAACCTTGCCAGTTATGTCCAATACAGAGATCCACTTTTCACTCACTAGAATGAGTGTCAGATGTTTCACCTGTGAATTTTTCAGGAGGCAATTCTGCACTGCTGGCTCCACTCTGATACCATCCTGCCTGCCAACACATTCTTTGTGCGCAATATTGCTGACTCACTGAACCATCACAAACAATGAAGATCTGACCTTCCAAAATTGAATACATCATGAATACCAAAATGAAATTTAAGCATTCCTCCTTTTCTATTCAAATGACTCTGCCAGACTTTGAGAAAACAGAAGTAATAAAAATTTATTCTTCCTTGTAACAGCTGAGGAGTCAGACCACTAATTGAATGTTTCACCTCCCTTGCCCCTAAGAACATTTATTTACAAACTGACACATTGTCAACATCCAAATTTGGCAGACATAGTCCTAACTTGCTGTGTTTTAATTAGGCATTCTGTGGCACTACAGACAAATTAATTTGAAAAATGCAATGGTTGCTGAACAAAGACAAATAATATGAACTTTGTCTTTACCTCCTGCTTGTTACTAAAAGAAAAATTCTCCTTGTTCCTTGTAGAGAAAGTAAATATTGTTTCATTGACCACAACCGAAAAATGAATAAAGAGAGAAGCCAGTTTTGGTCAAGAAAATGAGTACATATTATATCAAACTTCCAGAATAATTGCTGAATGTTAAATATGTATATGAGACATTAAGACAGTGTACTGTATATATTTTCACAACAAATTTCATGGATTGCAAACAAAACTGGCATGAAATTCTTCCTTATAACCAAAATTCTTGATAAATGATAGTGAAAAGGAAAAAAAAAATATAAATTATCAGTCTATATTTTTTTCACTTATTTTGTCTGTTACTTTATCTAAAATACGTCATATAAAGTTGACTCCACAGCAGTTGTCATTAGAAAAACCATAGGCTGTTACCAATAATATTCAGCTCCACTTTATTGCCATGTAATGTGCACTAATGCGATATGTCTAAGCTAGTCAGTTTTGAGAAATTGTTCTTAAAAGTTTTGTCTCTCATATAAATTTAGGATTGAAACCTAATCATTTTACAAAGAATTCTTTACAAGAACATATTTTTCAATGAGGTAGAAAGTAGTACATAATATGAAGAGCTTGGAATTCAGTAGAACTAAAGAATGTAACTAATTCTAGTAAGAATAAATTATGATAGAAAGAAAAAAGTCTTTGTTATTATAAGAATGAAAACGTTTTCTTTCAGGTAGTATTTAATACTTTGAAAATCAATGGTGGGATAATTTTCAGATAATCTACATAAACATAGTAAATAAAACAATAATAAAATCCAAATGGCAGTAAAAACACTACACTGTTCCCATTGAATACTTTACTCAGTTTCCTTATATTGTTAAATTTACGGTGCTTGTGTGGCTCACATGAGATTCAAACAAAGGCATTACATTCATTTTTATATTTATGTTTCCTTTACAAGAATAAGGCAAATAGAGAAGAAGTAGGCACTCCTCACAGGAAAGTGTGCCACTCTTGTCTTTAATTGATATTTTTGGTTGTAAACTCTAAACTTTTGATTCCATGAATTTTAGGGACAGACAAATAGAAGGTATATCCTGTTCTGAGCTGATACAATGAGGCAAGTTAAGGGTAAGCCCACAAAGAAATAAATGTTTCTTTAAATGCTAAAAGTAGTGTTGTGTGATGTAGAATATAAATAGAAAAACTCTTCAAGCATCTCTTTTCTCATCTTTCTCGCAGTCAGCCTGGGCCCCTCTCTCTTTTCTCAACACAGTTGTTGCTTACAACAAAGCCACATTACCCTGCTAAACCCCTTCTCATTCTTTTTTCATCAGTGCGAAGTATATAAACCTTCAGTCTCTGACAGTATCTTCCCACCCAACCCAAACTCACCATCTGCATCACTCCTCTCTGTGGTTTTGCTGGATCTTTCCTGTGTCTAACAGGGTCAATGCAAATTCTTTTTCAACGGAGTCTTTCAATTCTGAGCTGGTGTAGACTTGCTACACCCTGAGGTGCTAAGACCACCAATAGCCAGTTTAGATCTTCCTCTGCAAAACTTATTTGCAATTTCTTATAAACTCTCATGGCTGCTGTGACAATTTATTAATTAGTCTTGGCAAAGTTATTTGATGTCTTCAGATGAAAACTATGTGCAACTTCATTCCAAAGGCTGCTGCTGGTTACTCTTGTTTTGTAGCTGTGTTCCCCTCTGATTGTCACACACACCTTGTATCACCTCTACACATGCTTTCTCTCTGTCTCATAAGGAAACATCAGTCTCATGTGTCTAGTCCATCCAGTAGCACGTCTGAGTGAGGACGAAGTTGGGCTAGGGTGATGAAAACAACCTATGGCACTGTAAAAGGAAACACTGCCTCCTACCAGGCAGAAGAAGTGGTGGAAGAAGAGTTTTAACAGCTTAAGGTGCTATCCAGATCTTGCATTGCAGAAATATGAGATGAGCCACATTCACACCTTTCTTTTTTCTTTCGTTCCTAAGAAAATATCAACTGTTGACACTCAAGAAAAATTTAGATTTTCATTTAGGTAGTGGTTAGTGCTCCATAATCACTGGTTTTGGGTGTAACTGCACACCTTATCTGGTAGTCTCTGACAACATTGCACAAAAAAAATCAAACAAACTAACATATGTCAGATATCCTTCATTCTTTCATGCTGAGAGATGGTCTTTTTCAAGTTTTGTCAAGAGAGGAGAGCTGACAATATGCCTGCCTTTGCCACAGCCATGCTTCTCTCGAACTGACTGTCAGCCTCCAGACCCTCCAGATGTTCCTGTCCACAAGCTCTAAACTTCTAAACAGAAAAGTTATTTAAAACATTTAAGCTTCTTCCAATGTATTCTTTTGCTCTCCCTCATGTATCACTCTTTGTTTTTCATTACAGATGTCAGATCCTATTAACTTGCTAAACTCAGTCGTTAGGATAATTAGGTTAATGTGCATTTATTGATTTCATTTTAGTTAGAAGAAAATAATTTTCATAATCTTGTGCTTTGATAGATTGTCTGGGATATTTCTGAGTTTGTTCTATCTGTAAAAATACAGTGAACTAACAATCTTGCTGTAGAAGAAATATAAAAATAGGAGTATTTCCAAGCACGGATAAAAACACTAGACTGCCTGCCATGGAGTGCTGCAGGAGTAGAAAGACATTCATTGAGTTCACTGTGATTTATAATCAATATTAACTACATAATATACTGAGAAGCACAATACTCAGAGAAAAGGTATAGTTGTACTATTCTTTTATCCTATGAAGGTCATAATAAGATGAGTGAAATGAGAAGAAAAATTGATGGAAGATAGTTTAAACTACAATGGGGAAAAAAACCCATCTGTTTTGATGAAGAATTCCCTCCAGAAATCTTGCTAAAGGACTGACCTCTATCGTAAATTTGCTTGAGAACTAGAACAGAAAGTTTAAATGAGATCTTTAGTGATTTCTGGCCTCACTGAAAGCTGGAAAATGACAATTATTCAATTTAAGAGTCCCTCTGTCTCAGAAAGGTAAGGAAAAGGCTCTGACTTGATGGCTTGACAGACTAATGCTACAGCCTGTAGTCTCTCTTACTTCTGAGAACTGGTGTTCTAAACACTGCTAATCATGTCAACACATTTGTTTGTTGTGTCAAGTACTAGAAGGCTTTGTGTATTGATCTTGATTTCAGTTGAAGGGAAAAAGAGGGAAAAAGTTGATACAATTCCCCAAGGAATTTCCAGGTAGATGTATGTAAGTAATTTCACCAAGTAAAAATTCCCATAGAAGCTTTAAAGCACCTTAATGTTTCTCCTAGTTTTGCTCGCCTCTCTTAATGATACCCCATAGATTTCCTTCAGATCAATTTTGAAATACTCTAGGCCAAGAAAGGGACAGTACTTTGAGCTACCATCTTATATTCCTCAGTAGAGAAAGGAAACTAACAATATTATTAATTCTTTTTCTGTTGTCATCTTTATTAATTCTACATAAAGGGTTCCTCACTGCACAGAGTTGCATCTCTTAAGTTTCTGCCACTATAATGAGTATATCTCTGTCATTCACAATGAAGCATTCAGAGCAAATTAGGGAAACGGTGTCTACATGGTCAAGCATAAAATATATCACTACAAATGGTGAAATGGTACTTAGGTGACGGTTAAATCAAAAAATAATGTCTGTTTGTTTCTAGTTTCCAGGTGATGATTTCATCCCAGTGTAGAGGTTAAGTTTCATGAAGCCTAGTTTCACAGAGCTAAGGCTGTTGGAAGAAGCGCTCCCAGCTTTTTCTAATCAATAGGCCTCCTCATTATGTTTTCTCTTTGTTTCACAATAGGTTAGTTTTTGATATTAAGGCTTGTTCCTGCTTTCCCCTTCTTACCTTCAAACCTTAAAACAGCATTAATAGTTGTCTTTTTCTAGCAATCTTCCAAAACACTCTAGCTTCCATTATTTTCTGAAATTAAGGTAGATTGAAGATGCGGAATGAAACATGAATTATCACAATTAGATTAGTAAATTTGATTTCTAAAGACCAATCCCCAACGCTTTAAAAAAATGCCATAAATGCTCTGAAGTGCTGCCTGCTCCTTTGTTAACATTTCTTTTAAAGGTGGTTTCTGGATGCAGCTTCCCATGGCTTACCATTTTGTGCTGGAAAGGTCACAATTTTACTGAATGATGATTAACAAAACATAATCGTGAACAATAACTGGGAATTGTAAATAACCCTACCCAATTTTGGCATTGAAGCCAGACACTTTTCAGGTACTTTAGGGGCTGATCCTCATAAGCACAAATTCAGAAAAGACAACAGAAGGTGGTATTCTCATTCTCAGGAGAAGGAAAGGGACAAACCTGTAGTTGCCAAGGCAGTGAAACACAATTTAGCAGGTACTCATGTCAGATTCAAGCCTGTCTTCTGATCACATTTGCAGGTCCAACCCTCCCCTAACAACTGATCACATTTCACAGTCCTTGCTCCATTGCAGTCTTTCTCTCTCATGATGTTTTCCCAGTTTAACTAACATTCTCTGCCTGGAGATGGGAGATGCTCAGAAAAGGAGAAGAGGGTAAATGTGGCAAATTATCTTTGACAGGTGTGAAATAATTCTCATTCTGTATTAATTTATTTAACAGCATTTGAAAATTAAAAACTGTTGCATTTGTAAACCAAATATTTTTCCATTGTTATACTCTCATATTTTGCTCATATTAGAATACCAATCCATTTTTTGGGGGGCTTTTCCCTTCCTATTTGCTTTTTTAACAAAGCTTTTCTTAGATTCAAATGAAACCATAAGATGAATGAACAATAAGAACAACAAAAGATTCCACAAAAATTAACAAAATAAACTGAAACTCTGGGAAATTTTCCCTTCACAGTTTCATAGCAACTCACCCGCATACAAATTGAATGTAGCCCTACAGCATCCAAACTGGGAGTTATGGAAGCCATCAAACATCAGAAGCATGCCAATTATTCAAGCATCCTGTTTTCTGCTTGGATTACATGTTCAAGAAGAGAAAAACACATTCAAATTAAATTCAATGGACACAGATACACAAGATGTTTTCTTCTCTTTAACACAAAAGTATTTTGACAACATTTCAAGTACTTTATCTACTAGTTCAGTTCAAGTCAAATCAAAACCAGAATATTTACCATGTGTTTAATTGCTCTCCCCTACATTTTCTATGTTCATATTTACACATCTTAAATACTTAGAAAGTTTGTTTTGAAAGTTCACTTAAAACCATCCATGCAACGGACTATCAAAGAGAACAGTTTTGAGCTTAAACATTACGTAAATTTCCATCTGTTCTATGACGCTGCAAATATTTCAGAATACATTTGGCGTAAAACACTGTAAACTTTATTCTGCAACACCCATTATGTAACATAAATAGGCTAGCAAGTCAACAGTAAAGTGCCACACAGCATTTATCGATATTCAGAGGAATACCTTCAGCTCACATCTCAAAAAGAGGAGAAAAAAACCCATAGGATACTCACATCTGGTGGAAATGAACTGTATAATTTCACTGTTTCACTCTCATTTTTCTAAAATAAATTCCTCTTTATGTAGCAATTACTTTTTAAAATCCTAAATTATTCACATACAGCAATGCATACTGTTGGGTTTCCACTAGAATGTACAAGGCAAGATGAGCAGGTGAAAATGAGAACACTCCTAAAATCTGTTTCTCTGCATCAAACCCCTGCACAACATAGCATACTTAAAATACACATATTGTTGATTTTTCTTTCTTTCCAATTATGAGGTATACAAATCTACAAGGATCTTTTATTTTACTATTTTCTAAACACCTTTTTCAAAGGACAAATTGCATCCACCATGCTTGCATTCTTAGAGTTCACATAAAACAGTACTCCCTTTAACTAAGTTCTAAAAAATATGTCCTACTTGACCCTTAGAATTTCATAGTGTTTACTTCTTTGTGTTTACTTGTTATACCTCCTGACCCAAATCTGAAAGATTAAGTTCCCTCAGGAAAAAGGAATCCCAAAGTTTTGATAAGAAAGACACAGTCAGAACAAAGCTCCTGCTGCAGAGAAGTTAACCTCTTGGCAGGGTTTAATATAATTCCCCTTTAACTTCAGGTTGATAGCAAGACATTGTTTTATGCCCTATGATATCGTCTGCTCACAGAGGTCATGTGTCACACAGATATACTTGCCTTATATATTGACATATATTGAGTAGCCTTTTAATTGTCTATCAGTTCTGTCTGGGGTCCTGCCTGTGTACACTCCAAATGCAAATATGAAAAGCATGAAAGGTGGAGCAGAGTCCATCCTTTCATCTCTGTATCACTTTTCAGTAGAACTGAAGCTAGCCTGTCACTACATTACAGCCCATGCATTAGACACTCTTGTTTCACAGTAGCACAAATCATAGTGGGAATAGGGGCCAATCTGTCAAGCAAGGCTTCCAGGCAAATTCTTGTTCAGCACAATGGGAAATGGTACAAAATTCTTTTCTTCAACCTCTCACTAAGAAAGATTGCAGGACCTCTACCAGCGCTGACAGTTCGCCTGAATATGATGCCCTGATGATTCATACCATGGTGCCTCTGTCTCCTTGTCTTAGGGAAAAGCTGTAAGATTTTTTTGTTTGTTTGTTTCCTTAACAGCTTTGCTTTTTTTGTCATTTTGCAACACTGAACTGCAAGTTTAAATTGCTTTTGCATCATTTCCCTCCTTAAAAAAATGTCCAGTTTTCTCCCAGCTCATTGTGTTTTCATATTGTCTCCATAGGATATGACAAGAGATGGCTTTCACCTACTTAAATCAAGATATTAATCATGCAAAACCAAAAAGTAGAGCTAAGGATCGCTACTTACCAAACATTAGAAATTACTGTTCTGAAATCAACATGGGGTTTTCCATGTACCCTGTATAATACCTATAATAGAGGTATTTCCATGCACCTGAGTGCAGGTAGCACTTGCTATTCTCAGAGGACTTGATGTAGACATGTGCAATGAATTAATTCTGAAGATGAACTTTTCTGCTGTTCTGTGTATTTGCTAGCCTGAGTCTGCACTTCTAGGCATGGTACTAGCTCTTGTGAATGAAACACACAGTCTGAGGTGGCCCTGTGTCTCAGAGAAACCCCCCAAGAATCCTGGAAGTTGGTGGTTAGTTGCAGAGATCACCATCAATTATGAGTTCATTCACGCTGTTTCTAAGTCCAGTGCTTCCCCTGACTTATTTTTTACTCATAGTTCCACCTATACACCATCTGAAACTCTGTTAGAGAGGGTGCCCGGAGAATTCTCAGGAGCCAACAGATCATGGTGCCACCACTGTCTGGTTGGGGAGACACTGGTCCATAAATACTCTCACTGGAGTCCAGCTGGGTGTTTTGGAAGTCAGTCCTATATCGGCAGTGTGTGATTGCATCTGTATGACAAAACGTCACTTCACCTCTTATAGGCAATTTTAAGTATTAATGAATCACTGTTATTAAATAGCAGTGAAATTAGCCTTTCATCTGAAAGCTTTGAGTTTCGGTATGTTTTCTGGTGACATATGTTGAAACTGAAAAAAAAATAAAACTCAGCAAGTTGTCACTTATGACCTTTGTCTGCCCTTTCAGAAAGTGATAAAGTACGTGTGTATATTTGGATTCTTCCTAATAATACACAGCCCTCTGCAATGTGAACAAATGAATGATTTTTGTGGGTATAAATTACTAACATGTGTGTTCACATGCTCCACTATCTCTAATGAACAGTATTGTGTGATAAATATAAACACTTTTATAGCTACTGATGTGTAAATTTATACACATACTCAGTCAGTATTAGGCTGCACTATAATGAACAGTTGATTTGACAAATTGTTTGGAGCAGGCATTTGAAAATCATTGTCTAATGAATTTCTGTGGGTTGAGCCACATGTCTCCCTTTTACTCAACTTGTTTCTAATAACTTATGTCTTTGGACTATGAATTCTGTACTTGGTTCATATCACTGAGAGGAGTCTCACTGTTGAACTAAAATGGAAACAGCAGGCCCAAATTCTGCAGCCTTTTTTCTGCCAAATACCACAGTTATTCTAAAGGCGTTTGCCAAACCACTTATGAAAATTTCCATACAGGAAAAAAGGGATCCAGTAAAGTTGTAAATCACCAGGAAAATATTCTTCATTTGACAACTTTGGTCTTCTTGTGGTCTGTAAGAGAGCAATGAGTGGCTGAAAGAAGGCATGATGATTTGACTTTTCATTGTTCGAACCAGTTCACTGGCAGTCAGAAATTTTCAGGAAGCCAACATTGGTACACGTACAAATTCTTTTCAAATGTGGGGAAAACTTTCAATTCAAGAACTGTACCATGGCTTTACCATGGGTCTAACAAACCCCAGATCAGTTGCAATCATTGTAAATAGACATTTCATGGCAGTAGGTTGTGTCTCTCATTTTGCCTACTAACTGCTAAATTAATCCAGTCCGCTAGAAGTAATATTAAAGGATGTAGGTGGTTTAGTAGGATGATGAAAAACAATTACACCAGCAGACTAAATCAGCCAGTGACAGCTTTTAATTTTCACAAACAACTATGCTTACTTTTGGAGCCCACTAGTGAATGACGTATTTGGAGCACGTCAGAGGTCTTGAAACTGCACTCTTCCTAAAGAATAAACTTTCAGTATTCACTTAAATATTTTGTTTCAGATGATAGAATTCTGATACAAACTGAAGATGACCATAATTTTCCTTCAAAAAGACAACCTTGCTATCAAACATCCAGCTAGAAAATTCCTCATTGGAAAGTTCCCTTATCAAGATTGTATGCAAGAGACAGAGCTGTTTTGAAAGTCAATGGTTTAAAAAAAAGCTCCACTTGCTGTGTGTTTTTTAGATGCAAGCTTCAAACTGTCAGAGTTTTGATATTGTTGATAAAGCTGACCAGGGATTGATGCCTAGAGGGGAGGTCTGAGTTGAAATTACCAGGCAAAGCTTGAATTTAATTCTCTCAGTAGGACAAGCAAAGAGAGAGTAGACAGTACAACGCTGTTGCCATCTTACTAATGGCTAATCTATGATGATTACTGGTTACTTAACACCTTCATTTTCTAATTTAAAAGACATATTTATGCTCCAGTTTTCAGCAAAAATATATTTATTGCTTTATTAGACCTTTTCATTTAGAAAACTATCAAATCATAAGATCAAAATATCCTTACTGAACTATGAGGTGAAATTGCTTCAAAACCAACTGTTAACACACTTTCAATAATTATAAAAATGAACATTGATATTTGTGAAAAAATCTTTATTTATATCTCTGTAAAGAGGGTCTTTTAAATTCCAACTTCAGTCACATCACCATGGAGTTTGTGAAAAAAATGTTCTCACCTATTATTCTCCTAACTTGCTACAGGGACAAGAGAGACTCCAAAAAGATCAGCATTACTAAACCATGCCTTGAGTATTTAACAGGAAAAAAAGTCTGTAGAAAAATACTTTCCTTCTAGGAAATGTGGAGCCCTAACTTTGGCATGTCAGCACATACATGATGTGAGGCAAGAAGGCAGTCTTTAATTTCAAATTCAGGCAAATTCAAACTCTATACCATCTATTAGCACAATCTGACATTTCAAATTGCTCCTCACCAAAAATGCACCCCAGAAGCAGAACTAGTTGAAATGTTTTGCATTAAAATTTGTAATTCATGGGGTACATTTCAAATAATTGTAAAAATATTGTGGTATCTCTTCTGGGGGCAGGATACAAGTTCAAATACTATGATGTCAGCACATGACTTGGTGGGAGTTTTCTTGTCTCAGCTTATTTTCATTCCACACCACAAATGAGTGTGAATGTGAGTACAGAGTGAAGGTTGTTATTGAACCCATACTTTCTATATGCTGTCCTTTCCAGCCTATTCAACCTCCTATTAAAGTATAAAATTCTGGGGCAGCTTATGCTTTACCATTTTCACTCAGAGTGAGGTAGGCAGAGCACTGAGAAAATCTCTGGCCTCTCTCCATCTGTCTTTGAGCTGAGGTGTGACCGGTGTGCCAGAAGAGTCCAGTTTGGCGTGAACACGTGAGGTAGGAGCAGCCATACAGCATCGTGATATGTTTTGAGAGATCAAAAGCAGTTGCTGGCACTCTTTCACGTATCCAAGAGGAAATCCTTCCACAAAGTATGATCCATCCACAACATCCCTTCTGTTAGTGTGACCCCAGCCAAATCAAAGTTTTCATGACTGGCACAACACTCGGTGACTTTACTTTTGTAGATCGGGCTTCTGTTGCTTTTGGTACTGTATAAACATACATATAAATTGCTACACATAAATAGTTTATATATAAAATAGAAAAATCTATAGAACAGAGGGCCTACATAGGACAGAGTTCATGTAAAATATTCTGGTTTTGAAAGCTATGAAAAGCTTATGTTTTGAGGCAGTAACTCCATACCCCCAAAAGCAGGGAAAAGCCAAAGCTGTTGATGGAAGGAGCTAATGATAACAATGTGATATTCAGGCAACAATGCAATTTTTTTCCATCTTACTCAATGCTGTCAACTCAGTCTTTCTGTTCAGTCAGTTCATCCTCCAGAATAATTTATGTGAATTTATAGAATTCCTGTGAGAGTAAGCTTTTGAGGAATAAAATTCAAGCCATAAGAGGGAGCAGCAAACATGAATACAACCCAGTATGGACCCAAGATGGCGAAAATCTACTTATCAGTAACTTTCCAGTGGTTGGCTTAATTCATGACACACATAAATTAAAGATGATAGCCTAAAACACTGGGGAGAAATTATTCCTTCATATGTGTAAATGATAATTTTATACACTTGATTTATTTTAATTCCTACTAATTTTCAAGAGCAATATTTTATTGAAATCTCATGACTGAAATTCTAATAGAAATAAAAAGTCAAATTATAAAACAAAATAAAATAAAATAAAATAAAAATAAAATAAAATAAAATAATAAAATAAAATAAAATAATAAAATAAAATAAAATAAATAAAATACTGCTACCCATTAATTTAGTTTTTAATGTCAGTTTCACTGAAGCAGAACTAGCACACTCAGCCAAAAATAGCTGGGTGGAAATGATTTTCAAAATGTTAGCAGAAAAGGCTTGGTTTGTGAGTGCTAATTTGCCTGGGACTTTTGTTTATCTGTGTTTTCTCTACAAGGGCTTAGAAAGATATAGGAACAGAAAACAGAAGGTATGTTTTTTAGTAATTTCTAATCCCTTCTTTTTCTGTACAGGAACAAGCTCTGTCACTGGAGTGGGACTGAATGCTAATCATGATTGCATTGTGACTGTTATTAGAAAAGCATTTCTAAATTTCAAGATAGGCTTAAAGCACAGAACAAGATTGTTGCATAGCTAGATACGCTATGAGTTTAAAATACTTCCACAAAACTACATGGCATTGATGGAGTATTGGATTATGGAATGCTGAAAATACAAGGAAGAAATATTTAATCAGAAAGAAAATCCTTAATTGTTGTTTCTATAATGCATAACTCTAGCTACCTCAGCTGCCTCTCAGCTGCACATCTGTATTTGTGATAAGGAATTATTTTCTCCTGTAGAACGTGAAATAGCATATTTATGTAATTAATTTAATAAATAAAGCCAATTGTTAATTTCTACTATATTCATGTGTGGCAACCGTCTTCAAAATGGGGCAAATACTTTTCCTTAACCTTAATTTATTTGAATGTCCACAGGCAATTGAAAACCTGGTTTGTGACTGATTTTTAATGGTGAGGATTTTGTTGTTGTTGTTTGTTTGTTTGTTTGTTGATAATATTATTATTATTATTATTATTACTATTATTATTATTCCTATTGACTGATGGGAAATAAATTTTGTGTTGACTTGGCAGGCATTTATTTGGAATTGAACAGAAGTGAAATATTTCATCAAAACACGAAGGAAATTTTGTTATGACTCTTTTTGCACTCTAGTAGCTAATGTTTTTTCTCTTTTATTTTATGTTTTTGTAATGCATTTTCTGTTACTTATACTGTCGTTATTGGTAAGCATTTGCTTATCATTTTAGCTATGGCACCCTAAAATATCATATCCTAGAGTCATAACCTATAGCATTTAATAAAAATATCAAAACCAAATACGCCATTGAAGTAAATCCAGAAATAATTTATATTACTGGCTACTTTTTAATCAGCTTTCCTTGTTCTGACTGTGCAGCTTCAGTTGTTGCCTCCTTATGTAAGTACAGGAAGGACAACCATCATCCTTCTTCAGATTTCAATTCATATTTTGAGGTCTTTTGGCCACCAGTCCTACAATGTTCAGGAGAATACATCTTCCATCACTTTGAAATATTTTAAGACTGGCCCCATGTACATGCAGAAGAAACTAATTCACATGGGAATGTGAGCTTTAAAAGCCAACACATTGTATTGTCACAATAAAGGCATGACGGAAATTGCTACGGTGGAGACTCAGAAAATTCAGCCCTTGCTACTGCACTTAGTGTTTGTTATGGAAAGTGCAAATGGAATGCCTTGGGCATGGATGGATGGACGGACAGTGGAATCTGGAGCATCTTATCTTGCAGCAAAAGTGAAAAGCTTTGCTTACATGCAAAGACATCCAAACAGCAGCGTTTCAGTAAATTGACTTGTTTGCTACTGCTTATAATTCTTCTAGCACATTACTACTAGGATGAAATAAATACACTTACAATAATGAATCAGTCAAATCTTTCTCATGTCTGACATCTTCACTAAATGGTCAGTGGCAATACTAGAGTCCTTCTGATCAGAAATGAGCTATATGTTGAAGAAATAATTTCCTTACTGAAGGTTTTGTATTTGCCTTTTCAGTAATCTCACAGTGTAAACTAATTAAGTTACATTTATAAAACAGTTCCTATTTTTAGAAACTAATCGCCATCATCTTGTAAGTCAGTGGCAAAATTTAGCAAGATGTTAACATAAGAAAGCATACAAAAATATATATTTATGTAAGTTCATATTAAAAAAAGAAGCAAATCCATGAACTTTAAAGTGCAAATTGTGAAAAAGGGTAATAAATATAAATAAATGGGACCTTATTATAGAGAGCAGGAGCTGGCAACTGAAGTACAGTGAGGTATGATATTAAATGATAAATTCTAGTTGAACAAAGAGACCTTTTCCTGTCCTTGTCTCTAACATACTTTTTTCCTCAAGCCATGTTAAACCCTACTACCATTGCCAGTTTGAATGATGTGCTTTATTAAAGCTTATGAAAAGCTTACCTTCCAAAAGTAGCTTTACTAGAAGAATTATCTAGAAACTGTGCTGAAGTCCCTAAGTGACAAACAGTTTGGTATGCTCAGGAAACAGTCTGTGAAAGGGCCATTGCATTTTGCCTCTAATCATCTTATTATACACACTCTTGTTACACTATTCAAATGTTGCTAACCATTGTGTTTGTTATCCCATTGTGATAAGGGCATTATTGCTGTATATATAATCATGCTTTTGTTTGCCTTGGGATTTTGAGGTTCCTATTTAAGTAAAAGTATTTATGAAGGTTACAATTCAAAGCACTGTACTACTATTTCTTCAAACAACTGTAATCAGTATATAGGTTTAGTCCTAACAAAGGAAGACAACATTTTTTCCTGTGCAAATATTCAGCCATGTTTTAACCTTGGCAATCAATATAGCATAGTAACAAAGCTGGTGTACAAAACTTGAGATTTAAGAAAACAAATATTTACTGCAGTTGCTTCAAATCTTTCAGTACACAACTGACAATTACATTTTTACTTTAATGCTTTACTAGTACCATTTGAAACTTCATGCTTAATTACTCTGTAAAGAACCCTGGCACATGTAACTTTATACCAGACCATGCAAGCTGAACAGTCTGTATAGCTGAAAACTGCTGGTGTCATTATCATTCTTTGTATTTCTTTGTATTCTGTAATTCTAATGAAATTTCACACTCTCCTTTTAATAACCCTGGGCCTCAGTCTAGCATAGGTCTTGAGTTAAGTAGATCTTCGCTTTAGCTGTGCTTGTAGTACTTTAGAGGAACAATCTGCAGGGTGGAAGTTAAACACATGCTCAAAAGGCTTTGCTGGATCTGGGATGTATCTGCTGATCACCCAACTACAACTTGTGTCATCGAAGCTTGAGGAGTTTTCCTCCTATTTGTGTCAACCTCTGCTCGATCATTTTGTAAATATTATTGAACAAATGCTCTAGACACAAAAGGGGGGATATAGTTTTCTCTGTAGTGTTCACTCCTTGTGCTCATACATGAGGGTAGATTCTCCTGAGATTGAATGGATTTTTGCATATACATATAGACATGTTATGGGAAAAGTGGTAGCAATGTGTTAACAGTTCACTATTTTATTTTTCTAAACAGTTTGATCTTTATTTAATTTATAATTTATACATGAAACCTCTGTAGTTTAGTATGCTGTCCTGCTGTTCTTGGATACAAGCACCACTGGAGGACTTCTGCTTCTTGCTGTCAGCATTCATAAGCAGTTTCCTGCAATCATTCAGTTGTGTAGATACTTAAACAATGACCAAAACATTCCAAGCAGCTGTTGGCTCCTGAATCAGTTTAAAGCAGTTAAACAAATATTTCTAACAATTTTCAATAGTGCTTGAGTGCTTTCTGTGTTACAACAGGATAAGTGCAGCTGTCAAAAGATAAAACTTTGAGATGTAATTATAAACCAGACTCTTCATAAGAAAATTTCTCCTTTACATTTTTCAAGATATTCACTCAAGATGAAAGTCATCTTCCCAAAAGTGTGATCTGCTAGGGCTGGATACATCAGCAAGCAAAAGCTCTTCATTGGTCCTACCAGCCTAAGAATATACCAAAATGTCTTCTGTAGAGATTTCATACAAAGATAAATTTTGATGAGCTTTGTGGGACTGGACAAGGTGGGATTTGCATGCTAAATGATGAACTTCTTTCCTTTGCTCTCCATTTGTAGTACATACAAATGAGTAGCACACTGATGTTTAAATACAGATAGTCAGGGTAAAGGAGTTCAGCCAGAAAGGTGTTGAGTTCTTGTGGTCCTTGCTTAACTTGGCTGAATGAGAATTACAGCTTCTCCCTGGATCAAGCCCAGAGTGTAAGGAGGATTAGCAGCAACTTTTTCCAGAAGTAAGATGAAACTGATTCTTCTCTACTCTAAATGTTTGAAAGATTTACAGTAATGACATATACCAGGCCTAAAATTCTATTCAAGTACCAGTAAATTTAGGTCCTTTTCATGCGCTTTAAAAATATCATGATATCAATTTCTTTTGGCAAGGAATACCTAATGGTAATCTTTTCCTGCATTCCATGAAAGTTATTAGTCAAAGTAATAGTTTATTTTTTTAGCAGAAAAATAAACCATAACACACTCAGGACTGCAGTTCACTAAACCATAATTCTACTTTGTTTGACTTACTAAGTGCTCTATATTTTGAAAAATTGTTCTGTAATGGAAGAAGGATTTGTGAAAATTTCTACCCCACATTAATTTGTTAGCTCTATTGGAATTGCCACTGAGTGAGACCACCAAGAATTATCTTCCAAGACTGTGCTATCAATGAGATAGCATCATGTATAAAAGAACCTATGCTGAAAACAGCTTCAACTGCCCTGGTTAATATTTGGTTACAATGTGAAAGCCACACTGAGTTAAACAGTCTTCTATGGAAATTGTAGATCCTCCAGAGGCGGGAAAGCTGGAAGAAAGGGTTGTAGCAGGGTAATAAAAAGAAATGTTAATAAAATTATGTTTACATAAGAAGATGAAAAATGCAGATACTGTGTAATATCAAGTATATGGCATTCAAAATCTTCTGTATTCTTCCTTAATAATTATGGACTACACATGAAATTAGTTCAGTTCTTATAGTAATTAACTAATAAAAGCTCAAAGATAAAGATGGATATCTATGTAGGGCATGTTGGTATATAACACACCATAAAGACAACATTCCATCATCATATATATTTCTGAGTAATTTAATAGAACACGCTTTTTTTAATTTCTCAAGAAATGTATTTTCCATTTTTGTTCTCTTAGATATTGCATCACTCTATTAATCTTTTCTATTTTCAAAATCTAAAGAAATAACATATACCTATGCATATTTACAGAACCAAGCACTTTAGGTCCACCTCTTTAAATTACTCAGTAAAACCATACTTAAGAAAATTCTTTGTCTCTTAGGTAGAACAGATAATATGTGGTTGGAAATGCAACAACAGTGGATTTGGGGTTTTTTCTCTGAATCACAATTTTATTTCCTGTGGACGGTGCTGTAAATTGTAAAAGCATCCACGGTAAAAGACAGTAACAGCACAATAGTCTTTAGCACACCAGTCATGAGACAGCAAGACACAAACTATAATGAAAAGAACAGGATATATGCAGCTTATCCTCATCTATTTCATAAGCATTATTTACGATGACCCTCACCACAAAATGGTAGTACTATTTAGTGACTGCTGAGAGGTTTTGTGAGTTTTGGATGTTGTTTTTCTTTTGATCTAGAATACTTTCTACCCATTTTAGTTTTTGTTTACATATGAAGTTTCCTTAATAATAGCTGATTCTCAGCATTTATGCATATGTATAAACAGTTAGCAAATTACAATGTTCTTGATGCAAAAGAGGTTCCAGAATTCCAATGACTAAACATTTTCTACATAATTATTAAATAATTTCAAATATTTACCATTATGATGCTTTGGGAACATTAAATGATCTGTGTCCTGTCGAGAAACAAAGAAATTCTCCTTTCCTTTTAGTAGAGAAATTCCATGTTCCTCTGTATTAATTAGTGAACTATAGAAAGTTTTGGCATTCTGGTTCTCAGAAATTCTCTTACTGATCTAGAACTGAGTTTCTCATGCCCTTACTCTTTCTTAGACAGGTATCTTCATATGACTTTGAGTAGAGCAGAAGATAAAAAAGAGCTATGCCTCTAGAAGGGGAACTTTGAAATAGCATCTATTTCAAAGTACTATGAAAGTAAAATGTTAGGATAAGTTTCAAAAAGGGACATATTTGTCAGCAGGAAGCAGGTGGTCTGATCATAGATGTGTGAAAATTTGTTGCATGGTTCTGCTATTTTTTTAACAAATGTCATTTCAACATACCCGGTGTGCAAAACAGAATGAAACATCTCTTCTTTTTATCCCCACCAAAGACAAACAAAAACTGAACCCACTTATATTAAAATAATGTTATTCAAATTGTAAAATGAAGCACTTGAGAGCTAGGAAATGCCAGAAGGCAAGCTATCCATGTAATGTTAAATATAGTTTCAAGAAAGCATGTTCATAACATAAGGCACAGTCTCAGAAGTAGCTAGATGTCTTATGAAGCAGACTTCTAATGGCACTCTGAAGCCTGTAGGATTTCTGCATTGATAAAAGTCTCATCAGCAATCCTTACTCATTTTTTTCAATAAAACTATACCTTTATCCAGGGCACAAAATTCATATCAGGTCATATGAAGGAAACCAGTTCTCATCCACACAGGATCTTCCTTTCTAATATATGAATTCTTCACAAAAAAATGTACTCATTCTCTTGTTTATCATATTACTGCAAATGTAAAATAAGAATCACATTTTCACTGGCTGGAAGTATCACACCCTGTGGAACATATTTAATGTACTGTGAGTTCAATTTCATCCAGAGAAGTTTCAAAATTTTAATGTTTCCAGATTTTGTGTGATTGCTTTTTTTCTCCTTGCTTTGCTTTCTACTTTAAACTATTTATTTGAACAAAAAAACAACATAAATTGAGGCCAGTAAAGCAGCAGTAGTATCTCTACTGTTTTGTGGGTTTGTTTTTTTATTAACAGGGAGGCTAGCCCAATGCCAGCAATTTTTATGATGATGTGAGTTAGTTCTGTTGCAAAAATAGTTCGCACACCTCCAACTACATTGGGCTTTTTCTTCTCTACACCTCTATTCTTGAAGGAGATTGACTGCCTGCTGTTCAGCAGAGGATTAAAAATTCACTGTCACTGCAAGAACTGCAGTGAACAAAAGTGTTTAAATTTGCCTAGACCAGAATTATGTGCTCTGGCATTGTTTTCAGAGGTAAGCACAGAAACCCCAGTCCTTGTCTGTTTTCCAGCAACACCAAGAGAATGTCAGATACATAGTTTAATTACTCGTTATTTTGAAAATATTATTGTTATTCAAAATTATTCAGCACAGCTTGAGACACCTTCTGCTCTACAAGTCTGAGTACCACTATGGTATCAGAAGGAAGGCTCCATTAATGCTTGGATAAACTGTTCAAAGGGATGATGGATTCAGGTAGTTTGCTTCACAATATGAAACAAATTATCTGATATTTGTCTGTCCCTTGTTAAAAGTCGGTTCGGTCACTTTTCTTTCAACATCTCATCTCAGATATTTGAGTATGCTTGGCAGGAATGTGACAAAGAAACACTGACAAAATTTCAATAAAATATGACTGAATCATAAAAGAGATGAAAGAATGAAGTTGTACTTTGTAAGGCATATATTTGAATGTAAAAGGAACACACTTACCTCTTGTATCACTCAAATTATTTTAAAATATATCCAGCCAGGATCATCTGTGGGTCAAAAAAAAAAAAAAAAAAAAAAGTTGAAAGAAGGTTGCATCTGAAAACTTTGCTTCAACTGCTTAATGATATTATCTTTTCTGAACAGCCTTTTTTGATAATGGCATCATTTAGAATTTCATGTTCATTTTCTTTATTAATAAATGCAAATAGTTTAGTGGCTGGGAAGTTTTGTTTCTGACTTACTTGAGAAAAGAGGGACTCAGCATGCTGGATGATTATTGGAAACATAACCTCTACGTCCTGTTTTCTGAAGCCAAATAATTAGATGCAGACAAATATTTCCTTGGATATATCAGTTTCAGAATGCAACAATCTTTGCCTTAGTCTAGTGCAAACAGTGTTCTGCCAGGATTTTATATTTATATGTCATTTTCCCAACACTTTTAGCCAAATATGTGCAAAGGCTGTGGTATGTGGGCAGCATTGCAAACTTTGACAGTTCCATGAAGGCTAAGCTAGTGTGAAAGTGGAGTGACAGAATGAATCAGGTCTTGGAGTGTATATACTTATATATATTTATATATATTTACACAATATACAAAACTCACATGAGTACTGGAATTGAATGAACTCATCTTATTTAAGATCTTCACAGAGCTGCTAGGACCAGTCTGGACATTGCTATGATGGTCATATTCTTGTGCGCAGGATATTTTTGCCTTTCCTTTTTTCTTTTGTCTCCCACTGACAGTCTAGCACTCACAGAAAGGTCAAATGGAAAGTCACTTAACTTCTGGAAAATAGTGTTTTCCAGATACTCAGCCATCATATTTTTATTTTTGCCTATGACCTTATACTTTTTAAAATTGTACAGGCTTAGTACTACTTTTGAATTTAACCCCATCCTCAAATCAGCTATATTCAATTAAACAAAAACAAAAACAAGCAACAACAACAACAACAAAAGTGCTTTTACACTGTCCTCAGTCAAGTCTAGGTAAAAAGGTAAGTTCTGTGAAAAAATGTATGAGAGCTATAATTATGTACTGTCTCAAAATTAACAATGACTAGACATTTTTACATTAAACAAAATACTTTTAAAAGCCTCTTGAGTTTGGGCTAAACAGTGCAACTCTTTACATCAAGTTAAGAGCTGTCTAGTTGTCCCTTCCGTGTAACAGAAGTGTGACTAATACAGGTAGAGATGAATAGCTGGAGCAAATAAAATTTTTGTTGAAAAAAAGGAAGGTGATATATAAACTTGACACTCAGTCATGTCTTGAATCTATGTATCTTCTGTCTCTTCTTGATTCCTTGATGTTATGCTTTTTCCAATGGATAGAGATTTGTGATCCTATCTTATTTTGTTTTGTTTTGAAAATAACCATGACGAATGGAAATAGGAAAGAAATAGATTCATTACTATATATTTCCAAAACTTAACCAAACAAGCAAGAATCTTTTGTTATAATTTTTTCCCACAGAGAATAAACTTTTAAACTTTTATTTAGAGTATTGTGCTGTACATTGCTCATCAACCCCTTGGATACAATAAATTCATGTTTAATGTATTTTATGCTCTCCAGCAGGAACTAATTCAAAAAGGAGCAAAGGATTTGTATGAGTCAATATGTGTCATATGTGTCATATGTGTCATATGAATTACTGTCATACATGAGGGGTTTGAGATCCTCCCAGGAACATTTTCTTGCATTGTTTATGAACATTTTTTGCAAAGATGGTCTGCTTTTTTCAACATTTTCATCAGCATCTGTACATCTCCAAGTCCACAGAGCCATTTTATTTTAAAGTATTACATTTTTGCATTATTTTAGATTATGCCAGGAAGTGACAGGGTGTCAACAGATGAAACAGTATAGTGCCAACTCAAAAGCCAAAATAAAAAGGCTGATATGGATAGTAATTTGTGTCAAATTTATTTGATCTGAATCATTATGGATCAGAACATGAAGACTTAAGAAAGCACACATTTTCTCCCCTATTGCAACCTAATGTAAATGTGAACAGTAGCGTATCATTATGTCTCACATCGTGAACTGGAACAGAGAGGAGAATACTCTAATAAGCTGCAGGGAAAGTACAAGTCAGCAGAAAGCCATCTTCAACCAGTGGTATAGCCCCGCTATAGAAAATTTGCTGTAAACATTAACAAGGAAGTGCTGATATATTACAATAAAATGTTGCTAATAAGACAAAGTCAAATAATATATTTTGATGCCCTGTTCCTAAATTAAAATTTAAAAAACCTAACATCATCTAGCAGTGATGGGGCCACCACCAGGAAGCCTCAAATGACTCAGTTGTGAACAAAGAGTGGCCATCCTTCACAAAAATAGAAAAGGCAGACATTGATCTGCAAAACACTTTAGACACCGTAATTAGAGCTGAAGGCAGAGACAGATACATAAAAGAAATAAACACGTAGGGACTTTCTGTTCTCTACAGGCAGTTAAAGGTACATCCGAAGTAAACCAACCTAGCAAGGCTTGAAGAAGGAAAATGACTCTTTTCTCATCGGGTCTTCTTTGTATGCCACAATGTTTTTTTGTTTTTTTTTGTCACAGTAGTTACATAGTAAGTAAAAAACTGTCTGAATTTGCTGGTGTTTCAAAATATTTCCCATGTGACAGGAGGCTTTGGTACTCTTTCATTCTTCATAGCCCTGGGAAAACAAAAAAAGCAAACAAAAACTTTATATATGTGAAAAGCCAAATACCGAATAAATAAAATTTGATAGTTTTCCCCAGGATGTCAGCAATTTTTTTTACGGAGAGTAATTTGCACAGGAAGATTCCTATAGGTCAATATTTCTTCTTAATCATATTAACATGAAAACATAGAAGCGTATAAAGCAATGCATACTCCATTAGAAATGAAATCCACATGAGAAGGCTAAATCCTGAGGCACTTACTCTTTTAACAAAATCTTTATCTGACAGTCTCCTATTGAAATCAAAGGAAATGTGCTGGAGTAAAGCATTTGGGATTTACTCAATAGTACAAGCTAATCGGAACACACTGTTATCACAAAGACTAATTACATAACATCACAGAATCTATATTTTTTAATTTTAAATTCATATAAGCATCCATATCTTTTGCATACTATCTGTGGAGGAAGATGTTTCTGAAACAGTGCATCTATAAATTGTTACTGGAACTAAATGCCAAATATCAATAACACAAAAAACAACTTTATCTTTTTTTTATGTTAGAATATTTTTTCCCTACTATTTATGTGAGAAAATAGGACATTTCTCATGAAATATCTGGGACCTTGTCACGATCCGCTCATACAAGCGGGGGTTGTGATGGTTCGTTTACTGATCTCAGAGTGCAAAACACAACACAGAGGGGATTTCAGCATTAAAACAAATGCACCTTTTATTGATTGACCATAGCAAATGCAATAGTGGGATTAAGAGTGAGAGTAAGAGATAGAGAAAGGGATAGAGGAAAGGGGGGATATAGCTACCAAACGTGGAGACGGAGTCCTCGTGGTCCGGTCGATGGGTCCGCCTGTCACATCAGGGAGAATCTCTCAGAATCTCTGGTTAACTCAGGGGTTTTTATTATAGTCCTCAATCACGGGAGGAACAGGTAAATCTATTGAAGCCACCGAGGGGGAACAGGTAGTCCATGTTCTCAGCAGTAAGCGAGAGCCATTGTCTTCTTGGTCCAACGATCACGCCTCCAGGCAAACATCTCGCTTTGGTTAAGTCAGCCCCCATCCCTGAATTAGGGTTGTAGGGGTCTCATGTCTCAGTCCTTGAGAGGGGCTTCATATAGGGGTCTTAATCTCAGTCCTTGGAAGGGGGTTTTGATTTCTGTCTGTTATGGTGTTTGCGAAGCAGATGAAGGATTTTCTGTGGGGGACCACCAAAGTTACCCCAGAAAGTTCCCTTGGCCAAGAGGTGGGGAAATTCATAGGCTATTGTAATGAAGCAGGGACCGTGAAGCAGATGTAATCTTCAGGTACAGAACTACCATTACACTGCTCAAAGCCCGTGTACCGTGGCATGGTGACACAGGAAAATGCACCTGCAGATGATTGGCAAGCATCCACCTCGAGCAGGCCAGAACTGCAGTGGGGTCCTCGGGGTCCTTATGATGATCGTGAGGCAAATGAGGGGAACTTCAGACAGACTCTTACAGACCTTTACTAGGATGAGGGAGCATAAAGCCCAGGAAAGGTGAGTCGCCATTACTGGAGATATGTAAAAGACATCTAGATGTGGTGGTTAGGGAAATTCATTATTTAGAAGTGGATTTGGAAATGCTGGGTTAATAGCTGGACTGGATGATCTTAAAGGTCTTTCTAGCCTGAATGCTTCTACGATTCTTTAATCAAAAATAGATTCCAAAGAGATAACACTTTTAAATGAATTTTTAGTTCTGGGTCCTTGTGTTTGGCTGGATTCCAGCACTGGGAAAGTGTCCCCTGCACGTAGATGGTGATTCATCTCCATACTTAGCCAGATGCAAAAAAGGGAAAATCCTTCCACATCCTGGATTTTTAGCTGAGGGTGTTTCCTAGGAGCCTGGAGTAGCTTGGGGATGACTCCACCCACCTGTACCCCAGGAATTCCTCCTCTGAGATCAGCGCACACACGACACATCTCTTAGAAAGATCTAGAGACCTTTCTTGCATGCAAACAATGTCCAGAGCCCACAGTTGATCAGTGCAAGTCTTCAATGTGGCTGAACCTTGTAAGCCTTTTTTTAATGCTCCAAAGAACACAGAATGCTCAAGATTCAGCAGATATTTTACAGCATGTTTTGGTACCAGTCAAGACACCCATCTTCATGGATTCTAACTATACATAAGGCACTCCCAGAGACCTTCCTGCTAAAGTTTCTGCTTTTGGTTTCTCAGAGCTTGGGGGGCGCTTTACATTGATATCTTTCAGAAAAATCTTTTCCATTTATTCATGGACCACATAACAAAGGGAAAAAAGAGGAAAAAAGTAGCCTTAAGAGAAAGACAAACAACAATACTCAGCCAAATCTAGGTCATATGAATATGTTAAAATAGCTTAAAATTATGTTTAAAAAGTAGACTCTGACAGGTTTTATCAGTCAAAGTCATGTGTTCAATCACACATAAGTCTTAAAACTTCAGACTAGGCTATTTATTGTCTCAAATAAGTAATTTGAGCTTTTTCTTGTCTGATAAAACTTAACTTTGAGATGGATGTCATTGCCTGTCTGGATACCGGTGGAAAATATTTGAGCTGCCTTTACCATGGAAAAAAAGAAATGGTAGGCAATTTGAAATTATCCTGAATGTTTCTTGGCTCCTGCACACCGGGAGCAGGGCTGGCACTAGTGTGTGTGTTTGGACTTCTTACCCATGCTGTTTCTTCAGCTGGTGGCTCTGTACTGACTCAGTGAGACGTATAGACAGGGGAAAGCAAGGGTGCATCAGGACATTCACAAAGGGCTGCAGCTGATCAGGTCTATGCCTGGAGACCTTCACGGATATTATCAATATAATGGCCTGCTTCAGGTAAATGGTACCTGGAAGATCTACTCTGATGTCGCCACTGTGAACTTGCCTATGATTATGAATGTTGACATTAAGTGTGCTCTCTCACAAACACAACAACTAGAAAGGCTGTAGAGGAGTCTATTACTAGCATATATTCATAGTACACTAAGAGGAAAAGTAAGAGACGGAGTATTTAATTATATTTTTACATTACATGAAAAAAAGGTATTTTTAGACAGGCAACGTCCATTCCCATTTCAACAGGTTTACACATCTGTTTGGACCCTGAGGGTTCCTTAACTTTACATGAAGATGAACCTAAAACATCAATGTAGCTGGGACAATATCCTTATTGGCAAGTTACAGTGTCTCTGGATGTACATTTAGGATCCATTCTAAGATTTTGGGTCCATTTTAGGAGCAGAACTGGATAGTCAGAAATTAATCATAGAAACGTAGTATTGGAAGGGGCATTAAAGATCTTTTGGTTCCAACCCCCTGCCATGGGCACGGCCACTTTCCACTAGACCAGGTAGCTCAAAGCACCTTCCAACCCGGCCTTCAGTGTTTCCAGGAACGGGACATCCACAACTTCTCTGGGCAACCTGTTTCAGTGACTCACTACTTAGATTAAAACCATTCCCCCTTATCCTGTCACTACCTACCCATGTAGAAATTCATTGTCCCTCTCTCTGTAGGACCATCTATAGGTCCTGGAAGGCTGCTCTTTGGTCTCCACAGAGGCTTCCCTTCTCCAGGTTGCACAACCCCAGCTCTCTCAGCCTGTCTTCATAGGAGATGTGGTCCCCCTTCATGGCCCTCCTCTGGACTCGCTCCAACAGGTCCGTATTTTTTCATGTGCTGACATCGCAGAGCTGGATGCAGGAATCCAGGTGGGGTCTCACCATGGCAGAATAGATCCAGAGAAACTTCCTTGACCTGCTGGCTGCACTTGTTTTGATGCAGCACAGGTTATGGTTGGCTTTCTGAGCTACAAGTGCACAATGTTGGCTCATGTCCAGCCCTTCATCCACAAGAACCCCCAAGTCCTTCTTCACAGGGTTTCTCTCACTGAGTGCTTCTCCCTGTCTGTACTCATGTCTGGGATTGCCCCAACACAGGTTGCCCCTGGATTATTGAATTCCATGAGATTCTTTTGGGCTCAGTTTTCAAGTATTTTCAAGTCCCTCTGGATGACATCATGTCCTTCAGGTGTGTCAACAGCACTGTTTATCATTGTGTCATTTACAAATTTGTTGAACTCATCCTTAATGTCTTTGTCATTGATAAAGATGTTAAGAAGCATTGGTCCCAAGACAGAATCCTGAGGGCATACTACTAATCACCACCCTCTACCTTGACATAGAATCACTATATTTAGCAGTGAGTCTACTGGTTTTGTTTCTTAAATTTATGATATATATACATTTTGTTGACTTTTCAGAGCTATTGGTTGGGGTTCTTAAAAGACATGAGGCTATATGCATGGGTATGATCTTATCATACAATCTTACATTTCATTCTTCTTATACACATCCACTAATGCTAAACTTAATTTTAGACTGTGTATGTGTTACATGTGTCATCATCTACTGTAGTGATATATAATAGAAAATCTTGTTTTATTACTCATGGATTCTCTGCCGTCCATTATGCTACTGCAAGTATATCTTTTCAGTGTGTTTACAGTGCAGTAGTTAGAAACATATGCAGTCATATTAATTAAATTGGTTTGAAATTGTAGTTAATTTAAAAAATTACAATAAATTACTGTCTGTATAATATATGGGGGGGGGGGGGAGGTGTTGTGTTGTGTTTCATATGTATGTAATATGTATAAATAGAAAGACTTCTTTGAGAACCTGTACATGGACAAAAAATATTTCTTAGTGCTGCTGTGTAGGAATGGTATTCCCCAATTTAATGTTCCCACTGAAATGCTCCAAACCATGCATTGTTTGTTCACTCCCCTCGCTCCCTTCCTTTCCTCCTGCAGTGGGCTGAAGACAGGAACAACTGGAGGCACAAAAGGTAAGGATTACAAGTTGAAAAAAGAATAATTTACTGGAAACCGTAATGAAATAAGAAAGAAAAAGTACAGCAACAATATTAATGAGAAGGTGTACAAGAAATTCAAATGAATGACACGTGACAGAGCCAGCAACACACAAAGCACCTCCATGCTACCTACAACCAGAAAAGAATCCCTTTCCCCAGCTCACTTACTACTGAATAAATGCCCCTATTGGCTCTTGCCAAAATTAAACCCTGTCCTGGTCAGAACAGCACCCAGTTTTATATACACCTCTGTGAACCCTACAGGTTTTCCAGAAAAAATTCAAGTTTTCAGTGATCACTCATAGTATCATTTCAGTGATCACTCATAGTATCATTTCTTTGAAAGAAAAAACACAAAACAGATTAAAAATAAATCACAGTATTAGTTGTGCTTCATGCATTTTTGAAATTGCCACAAACTTCAACAGAGAAAGTTTGATTGACTGTTTCATATATATAAATGTCATATATAAACAAAGCATTTGTCCAATTTTATCTATAGGGAAGAACAAGAAGAGAATTAGCAAAGCAAAGATTACTTTGCTCACCAGCTTCGACAGCATAGATTTTATTAGCAATTAGAGGAATAGGCCCTTGGAATGTGGCTTCTCCCCTGTTCTGGCTTATCTTCGCATAGCAACAAAGCATGAACAAAGCTGTTCAATTAAAGGAACGTACATTAAAAAGTACAATAACTGATTTGCCTCATCCCAGTGATTTGGGATTGATGTCTTGTACCTTTTAATAGCCCTGTTTGATTATTCAGTCCTCATTGGGTCCCTTGCCAGTCATCAGGCTTTTCCAGCTGCAGACTCTGGTCATTTACAGCTTTATAGACACTGGAGAGGCCTGTCTGAAGGATAAGAAAACACAAATTAGCCTTTTCAGATTGGCCTCAGTCAATGCTGGCTTTGTGCTACAATAAACATTCAAACAGTTGGATATATCGCTTTGGGCATGTTGTGTCAAAGACTTATAAAGAAAATTACTAGAAGGATGGTTTCCTTTTGTGGTTTTGAAGTTTTTGAGGACTTCTGAAAGCGACACTGTATGTATATGTTGCTAAAGGCAGTGGTAGCCAAGTTGAGAATTTCAGGTCAGACAGTTTGCAAAGAAACAAGAAAATGCAAATAGTCTCTTCAGTAGCTGCCAAAGCAGAAAGGGAAAGGCTCCTTTTTGTAATTTTTCTCCTTCTAAATGAAACTCTGATTAGGTAGATTATAAGTTCTCAGGTTTTGCTTATTTCCTATACTGTATGCTTTGCAGTGTAATCAGAAAATATTTTACTTGATTCCCCCAAATTTATCAATCTTATACATATACATATACATATACATATATATATATATATATATATATATATATATATATATATATATATATATATATATTTATGGGGGGGTGTTAGCCTAATAGTGGAAAAATATTGGTACGCTCATGCCTTCTGTGTTCAGATGCATTCAGTGAGAACTTATACAAATTTTTGCGTCTTTTTAATTTAAGATTTCAAAATTTAAATTCCATTCTTTGTTCATTTGTCACAAATATCTTTTGAAGAAGTCAAATGGCTATTTCTTGACCTCTGAAAAATCACAAAAATGTGCACCCCATCTTGTGCATGGCGTGTACATCAAGAGCATTTCACTGAATAGAGCATATTTTAATTCAATATGCATTGGTTGAGAATTCAAAATTTTTTCTCAGAAAATTTGCCCAAACATGGCATTCATCATTAACTAAATAATTCATTACAACCTATTCACTCAGCTTTATTATTAATAAAATTTCTTTGAAATAATTGAAAATCCCATGGATTTTAAATTAGTTAGAATCTGAAATTTTTAGAAGTGACTGTGCTTCTGTTCCTATTTGACAGTGTTGATACTGGTAGAATCAAAGAACATATTCTTCCCTCTTAAAGAAGTGACACTCATAGCAAACCTCCAAAATATTTGCTCTTCTACAGTATTAGCCTGAATGTTCAACATATTTTTCAGACTGGATCTGACAATCAGTTCTGTTTTCTTTGAACCATCTCCCCTCTCCTGTCTCGTAATAAAAGGAAAACATTTGGTGGGTGGGAAAGTTCATTTGACATGGGCTGCTTCATTTTATCCATAATGTATTAAGTCAGTCATGATAGTTTCTAGGAAGCACTATTTGCAAATAAATACTTGCATCTACTTAATTAGCTTTCAATTAAGCTCCTTTTATGGAGTGTAATCAAGATGTAATTCTGTTACCAGCACCAGCATACTTTCCTGCTTAAAAAAATGCTTTACAGAGAAGCATAAAGCTAAATGCTGCTGTTAGGGATGTTTTTCTCGATTGGGATGGAATAACAGACATGGCCCAGACTTTGCTTGTTTTTTCCAACTCCTAACTTTGCATATGAAAACCATACATACCCCTGGAACAAGGCTTGGCAAAAGCATTTTTGTCATATGTGGTTTTATATTATGATGGAAAGTAAGAGACCTGAATTTTTCACTCTTTCACAAAAGATTACTACTATTCTGATATGTTTTATGCTAATATATAAGTATAAAGCCGAAATTAATTGTAATTAAAATCTTTCACCCTTTGCTTCTAATGCATTTCTTTTATTAGTTTTGAATGTCCAGTAGTACCAGTACCCATTAGGATTTTGTCTGCATGGAGCAAAACCATTTCTTCTCTAGAGAGTTTTTATTTTCTTATATGGATTTTTCCCTTTAGCTTAAGAGAAATCCCATAATTCGGCAATGTTCTGGCCATTTATTGATTGGCTTCCTGACATAATAAATTAGAATACACTGTCAAATGAGGAGGGTGTGAACATTAAGAAACAGAAAATATGAAAGCAGAGGATAAAGCGGCAATGTTAAAGAGCTCTTTAATATACAATCAGTGTGGTCATTCAAGAAAATAAGTAAGACAGGCAACCATAAGTTGCTATGTGAAGCTTTTTCTTCCAGTGATTTCTCATTCTCTACTATTAATTTTGCGATTCAGATGCGGAATTTTGATAGGTATACATAAAAGTACATCTCTATAGCTATCTTTTCAAAGTATATCTAAATACAAAAATATCTAATTTATGACTGCTAGCATGTTCCCTCTGTTGATTTTAAAAAAACTACATAATTTCAGCAAAAGTTGGTCCGCACAAAATGGGAGTAACAGTACTATATAAGGTAAATTTCTACACATATAATAATAATAATTAAAAAACAAAAACAAACAAACAAGGAAGGAAGGAAGGAAGGAAAATAGAAGCAGAGAGACTGATCATCTGAAAGGAAAATTACAGAAATGCTAGGAGGATTTTAGTGTTTCTTCTAGTGACTGGTGGATCAATTAAACTCTGATTGAAATGTTAATATATGCTTTCAAGACATTATGTATACATTAATATCAAATTGCAATATGTCAATAATATCACAAATGAATATGCAAATAAGAGTGATATCTGTGGACATAAAAAAATTATAACTTCTTATTCTGAAGGATGTAAGTTAACATTTAGACCTTATTTTTGCCTTCTCTTCCATTGTTAGAATACACAAGGATAAATCAAAGCAACAACAATTAATCTGCAAAGGAAATAGTCTTCATTTTTTTTCTCTCAAACACATTGTACAAATGCATAATATTCTTCTGTTAGAAATTCTGATGCAGTAAGAAACACAGTAAGTATTGAACAGTAACAACCAGCATGTTTTACACCAGACATCCCTGTTTTGACTGAAATAATCTAACCATCAAATTGGGCTGATACTGAAATAAAATTTGGCCAAGATATTAATACAACTATTTTCAATTTAAATGCCCTGTTTGGAGCAGATTTAGTAGTGCAAGTTATATACTCAAGTACCCTGAAATAACAAATTGAGGTCTTCCCTACAGATTTTTTACTGCCAGTTTTTTTTCCTAAAAGGTTCTAAGGCATTGAGAACATCAAGACACATCTCTGCTGATATATTCTGTATTAAAAACAAGCACTTTCAATTAAGTTTAATCTATTATTTCTTTCTGTATTGCACTTCTCTAGTATTTTTATACCTTATCTTAACAATGTAAAAAAGAACAGGACAATGGAGAATATAAACCTCTGCATGAAAACTCTCAACTATTTCTATTTAAAAGCCTTGAAAACAAGACATTTTTTTTTATCTCCCCATGGTTTTTGTGCTGGTACTGTATGCTGTTGTCTTAATTAAGTTATTTCCTACAGGTTTTAGAAAAAGATTAAAGTAAGACCAGGTTAGGAATGAGAAATTCTATCTTATTAATGAGTTTTAGGCAAGTTATATGGAAAACAGTAGTTCTTGTTGTTATTTGCATAACATATGTTGTAGATTGCTAAGCAATTTGCATGGAGCTCAGCCTGAACATAATTAAGGCAGTAGTTTACA
This sequence comes from Hirundo rustica, assembly GCF_015227805.2. NCBI lineage: Eukaryota > Metazoa > Chordata > Aves > Passeriformes > Hirundinidae > Hirundo > Hirundo rustica. Next base: position 63,913,235 of record NC_053450.1, read on the forward strand.
ATAAATAAAAGTTCCAAATCAACAATTTGTGTCTCTGCTTTAAAAAATAAAATCATTAACATTCTTAACACTTGAAAGTTCATAGAGAAACTGATAGGAAGAGAACTGCAAAGGAGACTGGGATGGTGTTGCTGTCACTATTCCTTCTGTACAGCAGAAACAGAACATACCAGAAACAGCTGACTGATACAGCTGTTCAAGTCATTATGGGCAAATTAAACCTTGGGAACTTAAAAATCCATTTAAAATTCCATACAAAATCTATCATGGATTTTTAGGGCTGCCTAGCCCTAATCATACATTAAATCAGTGGATTCTTAGGATGAATCCAGACATTGGTTTGGACAGAAGCATTTAGATGGGTCTATAACCCTCATCTGAAACATTTTTTCAATCTAGAAATAGAGAATTGACACACTTTACAAGGTATAATTTTGAGCTAATTCTATTGAATGAGACACAGATAATCTTGGATAGATCTTAGGTCCTAATTGGATGTGAACTTGTGCTGAACTCTTAATGATAGCAACTCCTTCACCAAGGGATATCTTCTCTTAGAAAGGCAGAAAAATCATTGATGGAAATATGAGAGACGTATGAGAGTTCTACTAGAGAGGATGCAAGGTGATGCTGGACTCCCCCACAGGCATCAGGACACTCACCTGAAAAGTGAGAGCACAGTGATTTTGCCTTCCTGCTGCCAGAGTTTTTAAAATGTTATTTAGTGATATTCTAAGAATAAATCTGCATTCGTTCAAGGAAGCAGTGTCTGAGACAACTAAACACCATAATCAGACAAGAACTGATATAAGAAAGAGCACATGCAGAGTGGACATGTACATGGAACAGAGCCCAAGTTTGCAAGCAGTAACATTCAAGAACAGTGACTGACTTTTGTTTTTCAAGGTTTTAAGTCAACCTCTTGGTGTGTTACGTGACCTCACAAAATGCAGATAGGAAATGAAATGTATTTACTCAAAACTATACTCTCCTGGAGGCCACCACTCTTCATTTAAAAAAGGACAAACAGAGTATGGAAAGCTTGACCTTAGGTTTATAGAGCACTTAATAATACATGCCCCTCAAAGGGTTTGACATCACAACCTTGATAATTGTTTTCTCTACATACTCACACATTAAAATCTAGTCTGGATGGAAAATTATATCCATTTTTATTTTTCTCACTTCATTTCACCAGTGCAAGGACAGGAATACTTAGAAACATATTTTTCAGGCAAAGGAAAAAAGATCCTGGCAGTTTTCAACTTCTTCATTAATCTTGAATGAGAACAGTGACTGGCAAGAGAAAAAACAGACTTTAGTTGCCTCAGCCACTTCACCTACTCCTGTTTAGGTCCTCTGCAAGGCAGAATGAGCCCTGAGACCACTGCACATTTCTGTTGTCTCGTCCACACACAAATTCATAGCCCTTCATCCAAACAAGAAACACATTTCTAAGTTGGGGGGCTGTGTTATTTATCAAATATACAGGAAAGCAATCAAAAAACCTGAACATCTGTTTATCAAAGGTATATAATTTATGTGGTTTTTTTGCAGTTCATGCCTAGGTGGCCCATTCACCTTGGTCAACATGGTGGAATTTTATCCTAAATTGTTGATATGTTACATGGCAAAATCGTAATTCCTCCGTAGTCATCTCTGCCTACTATCCATCCATGGATTTTGCTAGATTGTGGTGGCTTTACACTCACATTGTCCATGTCATTATTAAGATGATATAACAGAAGATTGCCCTGGGGGCCAGGGGCTAGGCTGACTTCTCAGCCTTGTTATTACTCTGGAAAATAGTTCTTAAATGATTGAGCTGATGGTGATAGGTCATTAGATTTTGATGCCCCTTAGGCATTCTGGTTTGGTTGATTTTGATATTAAACCTGTCTGGAATCCCTGCACCATGTCCAGTATCTTTCCTGATGGCCTAGACTAAAAATTTCCATGGTCTGGAAATATTTGGGTTGCATTTTACTAAAGTCCCTCAAACTAATCCCATCTGGCCCTACAACAGAGGACTTACTTATCTCTTTGACATTTTTGGAAATTCCCTTAGCTGTGATTATGGCTCAGAAGGTATTGTTTTCAGCTTGGCCAGTCAGTTGTAATTCACCAAGCCATTTAATCATTCCATGTGATTCCCATCTTGATTTGAACACAGAATGTACTTCATCAGTAGGTATTTCACATTTCATGGATTCTGTATCATCCAGAATGATTCCTCCTAATTTCTTCCCCCATCCAAATAAAATAGCTGCTGGTGTGGTAACTATTGCCCCATTTTAACAGCCTTCTTCTTCATCCGCTCTGTCTATATACTACACCAAGAGTGACATAGCATTTTACAAGGATCTGGAAAAAATAAAGTATTGTTGTAGAGTATTTCCCAAGTTTTACTTCCATGTTATCTCGTTAACAGCTATCAACAGTTAAAGAAAAATATTATTCAATTAACCATAATAAAATTATTTGTTCCTGATTTAGTGCATTGCTCTAAGCATGTATATTCAAGGATAATATCCAATCGTGTCCTGAACTCATTAAAAATGACTTCTGATATCATAGTGCCTATAAAACACTTTATTTTAAATTTAACTTCAAATTGGAAATTAAGGTAGATATTAAGGGGTGGTTCTAGAAATCAGAAATAATAAAGAAACCCCACCACATCAAACTGTAAGCCTGATTCTATGAAATGCCTGGATGGAGTTAAGGCTGTGAAAGAATTTTCTTTATAAGCATTATAGAATTCCTCACATTAAATTATCCAGAAAATTAGAACAAAAATCCAGCCATTACATGATCATACACCTCTAATGCTACTTAAGGGTACCTGAAAACTTGTTAAAGTTATATTAATATATGAGGTATTCACGAAAACCAGGGTTTTATTTTATACTAACTATATAAATATTCAAAATTTAATGCAATCAAAACAGGAATTCACTGTTTGAGTAGAATGCACGTGAGTCCTAATTAAGTAAGTATCGTTGTTTAAGTGGGTTTCATGACTTCAATATTAGTAAAATTTAACTATGTATTTATAGACATTCAAATGACAAAAGCTTTATCTCCAGTACAGGAAATTTAGAATTCTAAATCTATATAACAAAGGTTTAAAAGTCATATTAAGTTAAACATACTTCAAACTAAGCAAAACCTTTGTTAACCTCAACAACAATTAATCACATGGCTAAGGATTGTGGGTTTCCCTCAAACTGTTGCTATGAAAACCTGTACAAATTTATCAAAACTATAAGCATCTACAGGATTTTTTCAATTGGATCTTTACATAATGCACAGCAAACAGATCATGTAGTGCATGAAAATTACTGTAGACATTGTAAAAATTGCAGTCAGAATTCAGGATTTCAGATATTTATATTTGAATCTTTTCAAGATTGAATGAATATATGGTCCTAAAATTTACATCTAGATTATCCACATATATTTACTAGATGAAGATATAAGAGTCTTCAGTTTCTGCAAACTGTAATCTGGCAAATATTTGGAAATAGACCATTTGGAAAAGAAAACTACTTTTAGTAGAGGAATGTGAGGTAATAATATATATAATATGAGATTCAGTTGTAAAGCTATAGGTTTATTTTTATGCAGTCAAGAACTGCTGTGATTCTAAGACATTTTAATTAAAGACTGAACACTTAGAAATATTCTAAACTAAACTAAAGGAATACAGACACACAAAACAAAACCAAAAACCAATTCCATATTTTTACCAGATAAAATCTCTGCTGTCTTTGTTGTTCTGGCTTATGTAGAATCAGTAGGTGTAAATACCATCTACAGACTCCACTGCCTGGACTTTTTGAAGTTCCACAGCCAAAAAGCAGATGTAAATATTTTAGTAATCACCTAAAATGATCAGAGGAATTTTAAGTTTAAAAAAACCTAAATAATTAATAAGACAAATATATTTCAAATCCATAAGGGTCTTGGATAGGGGACTTGCACTTTTACCTCTTTTGCTATTTTTTTTTCAAGGAAATGAAAGAAAATCAGTAGCGATTAATTACATTAAGAAGAATATTGCTCTCAATTGCACTCAATTGCACAATTTCTATGCTCATATCAGAAATGTTAGTCAAAACTTCATGGGCTTCACTGTGAGAACACCTGGCCTAATTTTCTTTACTATACTATCATTAAAGGCAAACGCACGGTTTCTTGAATGTGGACGCTGGCAAGCATTTATTGTGAGTTGATTTACCTTGCATTTGAAAGCACAGATTTGCAGAAATGCATGTATATTAATAGTACCTTTGAGATAATATATTTCAAGTTATTGATATTTTTAGAAAAATAAAACCTGCAGGTTTTCTTTCAAAGTATTTTGTCTTCATTTTATACCTTTAATTAAATTTTATAGTAACTACTATTTTATTTTTAGAACAGTGATATTCAAGGTGTCACATGCATCCTTCAGAATGCAAAACCAGGAATTTGAACAGGTGTTTATGCAAAAAACTCAAATAATCTAATTTTTTTGCATCTATTCACACATGCAGTGGATAAATTAATATCTGTCATCAATAATTTTTAGACAATCCATAAGTTGAAAAATGATTTCATGAGGCATCCACCAAATCATTGAAAATTAACACATTGTTAAAAATAAATATTGAAATTATTAATGAAAATATGCATCTGATCAAATACTTCATAATCAAATAAATTGTCCAGTCCTTTTCCTGGAATGCTGATAGCAGCCTCTCCCTAGTCTTCTACCATTTCAAGCAGAAAATGATGAAATTAATGCAGTTGCCTGGAAAAACACATGGAATGAAGAAAAACTCTCAGCTGCTAAATAAATATATTGGAAAGAAGAGTGGCTAGGAAGCTAACCTGGCAGACAAAATAACCTGGCAGACAAAATAACCTTTTGATTTTGATATTCCAATTCACTCAGATAAGTCATCCAAGCAAAACTCAAAATCTGAAGTTGCTTTCTTTTTTTTTTTTTTTTTTTTCTTTGTTATTCCCACATCCTTGAAAGTGCCTGATCAGGCCTATGGAATGTGAGCCACCACATAGGAATACACCAAATATATCTCACTCTCTGGACATTCATGAAGTTTCTGTGCTCAGGGGACTAACACTTGGCACCCAGTAATAGTAAGACTGTGCTTGCACTTGGTCAATCCCACCTTAATGGAAGAAAACATTTGAAGTATGGAAGGTACCAAATATTAGGGAACCATTATCAAGGAGATTTAGTAGACAGATATGAAAAAAACTTTGCTGACAGAAGAATTCAGTGAAGACCATAGAATAAAAAAATTTTGACAAACTTCTACCTTATTCAAAACTAAATTCTTTGACCCAGGAAAATCTCTATAGCATGCAAAAGAGGTAGCTACTACATTAAAAGAACCAATAACTTAATTCACTCCAAGCAGTAACATAAATGTCTTCAATGAAACAGTACAAGACCACATCCAAGCCGGTCATAGTATTTGATCTTGGTTAGCAAATGTGTGGTTATTCTTATCACAAGGATCAGACTCTTCACCTGAAATCCAGTGAGTGACAAATATCAAAGGGTATTACTTGGTGGGCAAATGGGCTTGGTGGAGATGTCATTGCCTGTGAGTTCAAGCTGTAAGCACACAAGGCAAGATATTCCAAGTCTCTGAAGGGTATGGGTTCATAATAACACAAACTATTCATCCAAATTTTTTGTCATTGTTACTGCTGGCAAAGAGATTAAGTTAGCTCATGCACACTTAAGTTGCACCTATATTTTGCTGGGTAGACCTCCAAAGTCTACATGCAAGTCAGGGCATTTGTAAATATACTTTCCTATCAAGATAGGAACCATGCTAATGTTGGGTAAAATTATATAACTTTTCTTACACAATCTCTCTGTCTCAGCTTGAATTGTCTTTCCTTCTATTAGTAAATTTTGAGTAAGGGAACATTGAAGGAGTTGAGTGTGATTCTTTCTTTGCAAATGATGGTCATAACATAAAAGTGAGGACTCTCCTGCTTCATTCAAGATTTTTTTCAGAGTAATTTCACTGAAAAAGAAGCATGAGAAAAATATTTAATTTTGTTTAAGCCAAATTGATTTTTGGAAATGTGCAGGATTTACATAAAGCTTTCAAAGAGAGAAACATTAAAATACCTATTTGCCATTACAAAATTGCTTTTTGGCAAATTCAGAAGTTTTAATAAAATTTCATGCTCTGATATACACAGAGAAGTATTATAAGTGGACCATTAATGCTTGCTTTATTTACAGTGTCATGAATATGCTAGTCTATTTCAAGTGTGCTGAGACTTAGAAAGTAAGAATTAGAAAAGATAAAGTGGAACTGCTACAGGACCACACTCTATATCAGGATGTTTGCAGTTCCTCTTCATATCACATTTGTATCCAAATCCTTCCCCAGCATTAAAATCCCACAGCTGCTTCACTGTAGCTCCTGTAGAGTGGTTAGAGTGGTAGGAGTAGAAAAGTTCTCTCAGTAGCTCAGCAGGAAGGAACTACTTTTGCTCAACCAATTTGGATGAAAAAATATTCAAAACTGAGATATCCAGCACACAGCCTGACAAAAGAGAAAGTATTAGGTTTCCTTAAAAACAGAGAATTTAATCAGCTGCCTTCTCAGAAGGAACAAGAATGGTTTTGATTGTACAATGTGCAGGATGCTTCTCCCTGCTGGGAAGTGAGCTACCAAATCCCCATAATATCAAAAATACAAATAGCTCCATACAAAATGTATCTGTCTGTATTATTGAACATGCCTGTTTCCATGTGTGAGAGAACACCACTTTCCCACCAGGGGTTTAAACCATATTAAGGATATAATTACAGCCAACCCTATCAGAGAGGGGTTTTTTTATTTCTGCTTTTCAAAAATAATCTCCACATCTGGATTAAAAATTTTACTATTGCTGATAGCATCACAAATTAAAAGTAAGTTATAAAAATTTAGTGGTCAAGTTACATTTTCTTGGACAGATTCTGAACCACAGAAAGGCTCCCTGCAAAGATAGTAGCATCCAGACCTCAGACCTCCTGTGTGACAGCCCTCCATCACAAGGCAGCAGAGCCAGGATCACTTCTTCTCTCTGCCCTAAATGGATATTGAATTCTCATCTGTGCAGTGGCAGCATTTTAATTCTTCGATGTACAAAAGTGCAGATGATTCTACTGTGACTCTATTACTGTGTCTGAGACAAGATTTGGAAAAGGGGAAGGTTTTCAGGAGTCCTCAGTCCAGTAACCCAGAACAAGAGAGAATTTTAGCCATTCATTAAAAGTATGCAAACAAACTAAGAAATGAGGTAAGAAACTGAAATATAGACTTTTAAATAGAATTTTTAAAATATTTATGTCTTTCCTTTTGCAGAAATATTGCTATGCAATTTCTTATATGGGGGAAAGTAACTTTCCAATGGTGTTAATCTCAAATTTACGAGCTAATTCTCCTGGAGTTGTCTGAGAATCAAAATAATATATAGCAGACCATAGGCACTTACTGAAGAATTTTAGGCTGGAACTCTCTGGTTGTTTTGATTGTTTTTGCAAGCATTGGTTGGAAGCCAGTGATTTTCAGTCCCGCTTTCAGCAGGAGGTGAAGGTCTTGTGGAAGAAACTGAGAGCCCCTTAATGAGATCCACAAAAGTGTATTTCTTGCTGAAACTACTTAAGTGAGTCATTATCTACCCTGATGCATAATGTAATATGTCTGTTGCTGAAGTACAGGACTAGGAGTTGGAGTTAAAAGGATTAAGGTGCACATACATCATACTTTTCAGGACTTACTGAATAATTTGTGACTCTTTAAAGAGTTTTACAAGCTTAAACAAAAGCTGTACGCTATATTATTGCCTCAAACAATTACATCCCTCCTTTGGAAATGTTTATGCTCCACGCCACTTTACAGTGTCATTGTCAAAAGAGGTGGAGGAAAGCAATCGATAGCTGTTAGAAACTACACAGCATAAAAGCCTGAGGAAAATAAAGTTCACAGGTGCATTGACTGCAACACTGTTGCCGTAACAATGTGGGGTTTAGTCAGTGCTGAAGACTTTTAAAAGAGCATTTTAGGAAATGAAATTCACATTTTCTACTGACTGTGACATTTTAAAATGGCTTTCCTTATACACTAGCCCTGGACACTTCTAAGACCTTTTATTAATTTTGTTTACTATGACTTCACATATACTTCCTTCAAGTCTTTTTTAATGACATAAAATTCTTGCCTAACCACAGCAGAATGCCTAGGACATTTTTTCTTTTGTTATTTTTTGCCAGTTCAGGACCATGTATCCTGTGAGCTACTAGATGATTAGTTTTGAACAGGTTAGATGAGATTACATCTTCAGCAGGTTCTGGTGGGGAGGTGTGTCTTTCCAGCTCCTCCTCCTATGGAAGACAATCAGTTTTACCATAGCAGAAGGTAAGAATCCTTTTACATGAACAGTGAACATTACTTCTCTTATGTCTGCATCTGCCATGTCGTCACAAAAGGCTCCATGCATATATCAGTTTATTGAAGAATTTAATACTAACTTGACCACAAGAAAATTCTTCTAAGGCCATCATGTTTGACAGGTTTGGTTGTGTGCCTTATGTTTTTATTCTTGTGCCTGTAACTCTTGATGTTCCTGAGCACCAGGAAAAGAAATTGATACCTAAACCCACTGAGATTATTGACACCCAAGGGAATCTAACCAGGAGAGAGAATAAAGCACACTGATTGCCTTCACTACTGACTGCAGACTATCAGCCATGTGAGTGCTGCACAGCATGCTGAAAAAAGGGAGATAAGTTCAGCAGCAATTACACCTGGAATATATCAGGAATTTTAAGTCCTTTGTCAAAAGACCATTGTTGAAAAGGAAGTTGAAAATTACTGTTTTACTGTTAATGAAAAAATATCATTAAACAAGGACCTTAAAAGTTCTATATTTATTTCTGATATAACTACCCATCTTTTGCTGTTCTCTGTCCTCCCAGTCCCATTGCAGTAAGTTATTTGTAAAGAAGCTTCTGCAAAAAAAGTCTTAAGGAATCAGAAAATGAAAATTCTATTTGAAGGTAAATAGATATTTATGATTTTTTTAGAGATCATAAGACATCTTTTTACCAGCTAGAGTGTCACCATGTAGATGTGCCTGACACCAAAAATCTGTGTCCCACCTCAGCTGAGATTCTCAGCTCACATTGGCAAAGAATTTGTAAGTACTAACTCACTACCAGCTCCATAGAAATCAAACCTAGGGGCTCTATGGTAGCATGTAATTATTGTGACCATAATAGCCTTCAAAAGAAGCATGTGTATATTCCATGAATATGCAGGTTTACTGGGTTGAATATAGGCTTTCTTGAGAAGCTACTATTAGGATCCTCAATATCATGCCAACAGATTTTGTTTCTGGAAAGAAACATGAAGACACCGATCTCATCTCTATATATTCTGCAGATGAATACATTTGACATAATGATAACGTATTTTTTTTATGCTGCCTGATGTCAACACAGTGTTTGGATAACAAAAAACTCTAATTCTTATTACTGCTGCATGACATTTCTGCCCCTTAAAATAAAAAAATGCGAGGCCTAAAACAAGGCTTAGAAAAAAGTATTTAAATATTCCAGCTCTAACCACACTGCTTAGGAAAGGGGGTTTGAATAAAGAATCTCCCTCCTCCCAGGAGCTGCTTTTAACTTTCAAATGAAGCATGACTAAATTCTAGCAAAGCAGATTTGATGTTTCCAATTAGCTCAGAGAGCTGAAAATAGTTGTGATGTTATCAGATGGTGGGTGTTGTGAATAGGAGCCACATCCTGACATAGCCTTTATGCTGGTTATAATTTCAGAAGAAACATAAAAATTACTTAATTACATAATTGTACATTCTGACTTTTTGTATTTTTATAAATTTTCCAAAGAATTTCTGGCCATAGCCAAGCATCTGCATTTTATTGTTTGGTCATATTTTTGGCAGCCAATTTGTAGGTAATGAATAGTAATCCGTCTTAAAACAGTAACCCTCCACAACATCTTTCAGCCAGGGCCGGATCCAGATTTCTCTGGAAAAAATGCCTAAAAAACCCAAATCAATATGCGTCTTTCCCAGCTTTGTGACTTTTTGTTAGTTTGCTGTGATGTGATTGCAAGAAGTAATACAGCTTAGGCCACTATCTTCCAAAGCCTAACCTTTGCGTTACGCACAATCGCTGCTGTTGGAGACAAGTGGGACAAGCCTGTCTTGCACTTTTCCTAACACTGGAAAATGTAAACAGAAAATATTATGCTACTGATGAGTTATTCTCTCTTTAAAATATGTTTAATAAAATAAAAGACCACATTGCGAGCTGTAATGTAAGAATCCTTTGTTCACATGCTATATTATTGTTTCTGTATTATCATTGGCTCCAGCCTATGAGGTTTTTGTAATTATTATTATTTCCTTATATTCTCTGTTTATTTTTACATCTAGTAAATACAGGCTCATCCAGGACATACAGCAGGGATTAAACTGAACAAAGGCTTTTTAGAGTCAATAAACTAGTTGTTTAGCTGTTGGAGTTTAGTCAATAAAACGGCTCTTAGTGAGCTCAAAATGGCTAGGCCGCATTAACATATTTTTGTGAATAGTTTTTTATTTGATTTTAATGTAAGCATAGAAGACAAAACACAGAACACAGCGTCTCAGCAAAGCAGAAATGTTTTCCTGGTTTGCCTTCCCCGTAGAAAATAATACAGTGTTGTCTTTAAGATATTTTATTGCATTCTACCATATTTCTGACTTCTGCAGAAAGAATTCAAGTGGTGGCACTTTTTTTTTTTTTTTTTTTTCATGATTACATGATATTTAATAAGATTGTGTAATGCAAGAAAAAAAGTAAAATTAATTTGACTCAAGTGGGAAAATCAGCACCTGCCATGAGTGTGCATGCCTTTAAATACACGGAACTTAGTAAAACATTTCTTCTCCCAAAGAGAAATTGCTGTAGAAATGGTACACGTAGCATTAGAAAGAAAACAGCTTTCAGAAATGTTTATGCTGTTTCCAGGTAATTTCAGAAGTTAATAAGTTTTTTGGAGAGGAAAAGCCCCCTTATTTGGGGTGAAGAAATTGTATTGGAATTGATAGTAAACACTGTAGGACCTTCAGGGAATTCAAGTTTTCGCCACTTGTTTTAAGTCTTCAAGTATCAACGTTATTTGTGATCTAATTGACATTATTTTGCCAGGAAAATTTTCACTAAGTATTTTAGAAAAAGAGAGTACGTTTTCAAGGACTGAATATGATATGGAAATTGGAATGTCAGAGAACACAGTTTTACCAGTGTATTTTTTCCAACATCTTGTTTTCCAACGTCATTAGAGAAATACTGATATTTTTCCTTCCTTTTTTGACTTTATGGGAAAAAAAAAAAAAATCCTGTGTTTTCTTCTAAGAAAACGTCAATGTCTTCTAAAAGTGAAATCAGTTTCAGACAATAATTTTAAAAGAGACAGCCAGGCCGGATGGAGCTCTGAACAACCTGGTCTAGTGGACAGCATCCCAGAACATGGTGGAGGAGGGTTTGGAACCAGATGAATCTTATGGTCTCTTTCAAACCCAAAAATTCTATTGCTGTGTGAAATTAAATGCAAGGCTTCTCACATATTTTACTCTATTAGAAGGAGCTCCTGCAGTCCTCGCTGGTTTGTAAGGTTTGTTTCCTGTAAACTTGTTGAAGAGCTTCTCCTTCTCCCTGGGGAAAGCCCACTGAGAAGATGAGGAAGTAGTCTTTGAGCTGAGGGACTCCTTATAATATAGTAGGTCTCTCTGCCTCTAGTGTACTACAGTTGTGTGCAAACATCTTCCTTACACTAGCTGGAAAGACAGAAGAGCAAAAAGCCCCAACTTTAACTGTGTAGCTAAATATGTTGGAATGGCATAAGGAAGGGAGCTTAGCTTCACTTGGAAGGTGGCTTTGTGAAATGAAACACCAAGTCGACAAGTCTGAAAGCGGAAATATAAAAAGATAATCCAGAAGCCATCATTCTCTGTTCCTGATGCACACACAACCATCAGTATCTCCAGGTGTGAGGTTTCTCCTTCTCAAGAAGGAAATATGTATCAGACTGTTTGTGCAGTGATTAACAACAAAAGAACCTGGAACCCTGCACTGAAACTTCTGGAGCCCCAGGTATAGCCACACACCCATTCTGAAAATGGAGACAATCACATTTAATTGCTTCCATGCTTAGCTGGATCACAGATGTGACAGGCACTGTGCCTGACCACAAATTATTAAAGAAAAACATTAGCTGGTATAAGTCTTGTTTATGAAAGAGTGCCAGTGGAAAAAGTTGAAGGATCATGGTCTCCAGCTACTACACAGATGCCAAGGAAAGGCATATCAACAACGGTTGAAGTTTATAAAAAGTTCATGGTCTTTTTGGAACAAAAAAGATTTCTGGCTGCATTAACTTATATTGCTGTTGTTTTAAGAGTAAATAACATGCAAACATCCAGCTAGCCAGTTGGCTGCTAGAGATTTAATTTGGAATAGTTTACAAAGTCATGATATAAGAATTATGCAACGATTGGCCTTCTGAGAGCATAATTTCACACTATGTCCCTATCAAAACCAAATACCATGTGGGCAGATGTTGTCAATTTTTTTACTTTTTGGCACCAGGCTAAAGATGTTAATCGCTCAGAGCTGAGTGGGGCCTGATAGTCACTGACCCTTCCCAGTTTCTGCAGGTTCTTGTCACTCCAGCAGGAGCCTTCAATAATGAGAGCCCTGCAGAAGAATGATCCAGCTACAACAGGCATTTAGGACACCATTTCAGGCACATTGCTGACAGGTACCACATTACCCCTCCTGTTTGGAGCTAGACCATATTTAAGCTCCATTCCCGCTCTTTTGATTCTGTGATTCTTTGAATGTTGAAGGCCTCCATAGGTAGATAAAGTAAAGCAAAGATATAGTAAAAAGTTTCTGGCTTGAATGGCATCTTAGCTCTATCTTAGAAGGGAATAATCGATCTGTGACAAAATTACTTGTGCATGTGAAAGAGTAAACAGCAGTAAAGTGATCAGGGAAGGATGCTGGTGTGAACCACAGCCAACTTATTAGATGGTTAAATTACATCCTTTGAGTCTTAATGGAGAAAAACTAGTACACAACCCTGAGTGAGATGCTAAGCAAATGAATATACCCTTGTTTTCCTCTTCAGTTTATCCTTTTTGTTAGCTTAGTCTGCTTCTAAATTGCTCCCTGCTAAGTGCACAAGAACTGTTGTGGCTTATGTACTTCTATACTTGCTCAGTCTCTCTTTTTTTAAAACGATCCAGATGGCTAAAAATGTCCGGTTCCATCTTTTTAGACTTTTGTGGACTAAAGTGGAAAAATGTGTGTCTACATTTACTATTTATCTCAAGCACCACTGATTCAGATGAAGGGAAGTACTAAGAGTCTTGTCTCTCTCCTCCATTGTCTGCACTAAATCTTGATGAAGCTTGATGGAGTAGAAGTGCTGTTACAAGAAGGACACAGCCAGGGATATGCACCTCCCTAAAAAAATCCAATCTACAGTTTCTACCTGTCATTTCTACATCTTCTACAAAGATCTTGATTTACAGGCTTAAACTGAAGGCATAAATTCTTCAGCCATGAACCTACCACTAATTCTGTCAACTCTGCTTGAGAGATTAAAAAAATTATTTTCTTTCCATAACCTGGGCCCTTTACTAAGCCAGAAGGAGATTGTCACCCTGTTTTTTCTGGGTTTTTTAAAGCCTTTTGATTGTTCATAAAAATGGAGTCAGACCTTTTAGCTACTGTACAATATTAGGAGCAGTTTCTACCTTTTCCCACGTATGTAACATAAACAAATCCTTTGTTTTTCATTCTCTGTCCTTTGTTTGCATATTTCTCACCTGAAAACAATTGTAACTGACGGCTGGTTTGGCCAGTTGGCTGAGAGGTAAAAACTCCAAAAGCCAATCTTCAGCCAGACCCACAAATGTATAAAAAGTAAGAAATAAACAGGCAGAGGCTCTCCGCCTTGTTCTCCGCCTTGGCTCAGCCTTGAGCTCTCTCAGAGGAACAACTCTGCCCTGCGAAATTTCTCGTCTACGTGTGATTGCTTTGCGTATCCCAGTCACAGGAGATTATTTCTCAGATGGCAGAGAACACTTTGTGTTCACTTCCAGCTTCCACAGACTTCCCATTATATCTGCCCCTCGTATACCTAGAGGTAGCTGGCAAAGGAAATGACCTGTCAGATTACTGAGTCCATTCCCTTAGAAGGCTAGGGCACCATCACATGGGAGATAATGTATCAGATATTAAAGTGATTTCACTTTATCCTAGCCAAGAGGTCAGACCTAATATCTTTTGTACATGACAGCTCAATGAGTTTGTGTATTTAGCCATATTGCAGTAAGTATACAAAACCTCTGTGGTGAGCACACACTCCTTGTCTGGTTCGGTGCATTGAATCCTACCAACTGACCCCATTTGCAGCAGCTTTGATTTTCAGGTAAGTCAGGATACAGGAAATCCAGACAAGGACCCTCATGGAGCCCCCAAAAGCGTCAGAAGAGTCCCAGAGTTAAAATGTCATGTGTACGTTAGAAAAAGCACTCTTTTAGCGTATAGTAGGTTGGCCACCATTATCCACATACACAGGAACTTAATACCAGACAAGAGGTGTCCTCTGTTAAATCCTGACATAGCGTATTCAATAAGAAACCTATTTAGAAATAAATTAACAACAAAATGTAGTGAATTAAAAGCCACAATGGAGAAAAATAATTTAAGGAATGGAATAACGAGAACAATTTTCAGCCATGAAATGTTTTTATCTTCTGATAACTTGCAAACGGTAAAGCCATGAATTTATGCATAAGATACAATACACAACAAAGAGATAATTCATATTCAAATCTCATGGTCCTCCATCACACATCCCTCTGTTTATATGTAGATAGTCTTATGAGAAAATGACACCAGGCACAACCAAAATTATGAGACAGCAAGTCAAGCCTGAAGATAATAATTACTTAGTTCACACAGGCACAGTGAAATTCTTCAGCTCACTGTCTTGGTGGCCTGCAGTGACAAATGTATCATGTGAAAGTAGTAAATTAGAAGGATATTATTTCCTTTTTTTTTTTTTTTTTTTTTTTTTTTTTTTTTTTTTCCTGAAACACTTAGTGAACTAATAACTGTTTGACAATTGCATGGCTGGTATTTCAGAGGAAAAGGGGGAACATGTGGCTGACTGAGAGCACCAAATCCATTCCAATTTACATTACTGTAAATCTTGAGCAAGTCCATCGGTTTTAGCTGAATTACTCTGGTTATCAATGGCATAAGGTAGGAGAAAAATGGCCAAAGGGATCACATTTTACTATGGGAAGGCAGTATCTTTCGAAAGAAAAGCGCATTCTATAAACTACAAGGAATACTCAGTGTCCTAGTTAAAGGTAATGCAGTAAAATAAAACAATGAAAAATTAATTTAATCTCATAAAATAAAAGCATTAGAAAAACTTATTTACAACATTTTCCCCTTGATAAAAGGGACTGTTTATCATTTTGTCAAGATGCTTAGCTATTCAAGGACTTCATTAGACTAGCCTATTGAGATATATTTAGCAGTTTACACAAGAACTGCCTTAGTTGTCTCTTTTTCCTGAGAAAAGTTTGACTATTTACAGTTTCATCAACACTGAGATTTTCCTTTTTTCCCCCTCAAAACAGTCAACAGAGCAATTAATTATGACATTTCTCTCAAGATGACTACAGGTTGGAAAGTGTGCAAAGCGTCTGTTTAATATAAAGATACATTTAAACTTCCTAATTGCTAGAATCATGATATACAATAGTCTTTTCTCATAGATATTGTGATTAAATAGTCATGGGGTGTCTAAGAATAAAGTACTTCTGGCACTTCTGTAAGAGAAATTTAACATCAAGAAGATTTTGTTCTAATGAGTCTTAAAGCAGCAACATGCTACTGTTAAGAAATGCCAATACATAATTCTGCCTTGGGATTTTTTAATGTGGATGTTTGTATTCCTTCTCCAGATATTTTTTTCTTTAAAAGCGCTTTTCTCTTCCAGTCTCTGAAGTCACTTATAAAATTATAATAGTGTGTTTTCATTCCTATTAAATCTGTAGTAATGCCTGTACATTTTGCTCACTGTACTGCTCAAGCTCTTTGTGAATCACTAGCTAGGATATAGATAAATGTGATTTCACAACTTGCCTGATGTAAACCAAATGCCACATATTCACTGACTTTTAAACTAGCTGAAACTCTCACAAGAAATGCAAGAGAATATTGATAAGAAATCCTTCTTTTTGAAAAAATATAAAACGGAGCTTCTAAAATGAAGGGCTTCTCCCAGGATTTCCAGGTCTGCTCATGAGCCAGAGAGAACTAAATATTGTGAATGAATACAAACAAGTGAATGCTAAAACTGTCTGTTGAGATGAGTTATAACAAAAAGAAATATTAGAACATACTATGGTATATAAGGTATGATCATAGGAAGACACAAAACCACAGACAATTCAAAAACCTGTAAATGAAGTTCATTAACATGAAGACAATTATCTTAATTCACAGATCTTTAAACAGAACTTTTCTAAACATATGCTAACATAGAACCTGGGCTTGGAGAGATTTGTTGGTCCAAAAAAAAAAATTATTCGAACTGATCATTTTTCTCTTTAAAATTTTTGTGAAGGAAATTGAATAATTTTTCAATTCTATATTCATAAAGATGTAGACTTGAGTAGAAAAGATGCAAATGAGGAAAATTACTGCAAAATAATACATTCAGATTATTATAGTTTTTCTGGTCCATTAAGCTAGTATTGCATTTTCAGATATCTATGGAAATTGTAATAGAAGAAGAGCCATTAATGAATTTCAGTTAATTTTCAATGAGAATTTCAGAAACCTGATGTAATAATAAAAGGAAGCTCAAATTAATACTGTATGCTTAAAACTTTAATCCAAATGTTTCACCCTAGTCCATAAAAAGTCTTAATTCACTAATATTCTGCTAATTACAGGCTTTTTACTTGTTCCATTTTATTGCATGTTTGCCTCAAAAATACCTATAATGTATCATACTTTCAAAATATGACTTATATTTACAGAATAATTCAAAGATGTCAAGCCCACTGTTTAATAATAATATGTCATAACAAAGACAACCTTCCCAAGATAGTTCAAGAAACCAGATTCAGTTCTTTAATTCATATTATAATAAATGCTTAATAAATATGAGCAGGTAATGCAAAAATAGCATTTGATTTATTTGATTTCTTTTTTCTGTTCATAAATTATCTGCAAACAGAACACATTATTCTCAGTTATTGAATTATTTGAATTACAGATTTATTCCTCAAAAATATACTGATAATTTATTAGATATCTAACAACTCCGAGGAAGTTTATTTTGAATATTTAATTTAAAAACTAGGTTATTTATATTAGCTACACAGCTCATTTTTGTTCTTAAACTAGATAAGCTTGACTATTAAATCTCAGGTGTCCGATGCAAATTATTCTGATTACAATTCAGCGAGATTTCTTCAAAGACGATTATTCACTAGAATAATTTACAGAGCATGAAATAAAGTAATATTTGCGTCAAAGTCTAAAATTTCCATAAGATTCCACAGCTCCTAAGTCCTTAGTTAATACTTGCTGCATAGGAAGGGATATGACTATTTCTTTAGTGTCAAAGTTAACTCTGCAGATCTCGCCAATATGCGTTAGCAATGCGCCCAGCAGGGCACAGCCACGCAGCTAAAGAGGTGTGGGTTACAGCAGTCACCAAAAGCCAGGAGCCACAAGTACAGGATGAAAGGCTGTTCAGGCAGATGTGCACACAAGGCAGGCTCAAACCCGGGTGGCATTAACCTGCTATGTTGTTTAAATGAGTAAGAAAACAGAAAAAAAGAAATAATAACTTCTTATCCCCTATGTTCTCTTTCTCTCTCGATCAAGGCAGGAAAATTTAACAGGTTTGGTGTGGGGTTTTTGGTGGTGTTTTGTTTTGTTTTGTTTTGTTTGTTTGTTTGTTTGTTTTTCTTTCCTTTCCCCTACAAGCAGACTACCCATTTAGAAGGAAGAATTCTCAGACTGCACTGCACTTCCTTATCTGCTGTGAGGATCCCCTCCGCACTCCTGCTCTCTCTGGAATCCCAATGATGGCAGCACCAGATCTGCATGCAGAGCAAATACAGAGTAAGCATCTGGGACCCATCCTGCGGGTAATTAAAAGAAATCCTTGTTCCTTACAGGAGAGCAGATTCAATAAAACTCATCCATTTCAATGATTTAACTGTTCACAGCCACTACTGTAGAGAGCAATTTATTAACAAAGGTTACAGGAAAATATCAAAGCTAACTTAAGCAATATTTTTGTTTCAATACTTAGAATTAGGAAAGCCCTACAATAATCATTTTTAAGACCTAACCAAGCAATATATCAAAGAACTCAATTCTACTTCCTGTATGTCTTCTACAAATTATTGGCATCATAGGAAGAGTTAAAAAGGCTAAAGGAAGCAATTCTGCAGTCATGCTTTGAGATTATGTTATGGAAAACACCTAGATCCCCCAAGTTACACAGAATTTCATTTAGTTTTGTTGGGGTGCTATTTTTGTTTTGTTACTGTGCATCCAAGATTAATTCAAAATTAACTTTCAAGACCCTTGTAAGAAGCATTGTTAAGGTTTTTTGAATTGGTAAGACAAAGGTAATGAAAGTTTATTGTGGTTTGATAGTGATAAATGCTCTGAAAGGCATTTCATGACATAGATTTTACAGGTCTAAGCCATTTTTAACATGTTTTTCCACCAACAAGAAAGTTTCTGTTATTTTCAATTTAATTTGAATTCGAGTCAATATGATTTTTGGGAGGTTTTGATAAACAAGCAGACAGGCAAAGAATTTTTCTGCAACATAAATTAATGCAGCCTAATGTTACAAAATAAGTGTTGCTTACTTGAAAAGCAAAACATTGTTTACTCAAAGGTTTTCGGAAACACTGCTGTGGGGTATTGTTTGTTGTGTTCCCATAGTTTCCATAGAAACTATGATGACAGCAAAGTGTTGGTGCTCTGATGGAATCCTCTGGTCTGATATTTATCAACTATACTTGAATCTCAATCATCTGTAATCTTGTCTAATTATGGGCCCATGTTTTTGTTTTGTTTTGTTTTTCCTCCAGCACGCTGTGCACATATTCTGTGGTACTTTAACAGTGAAAATTTCCTATTTTGTTTGTTTCCATGATGAGTCAATACCTTAACTTTCTACCCTGTTTCCATACTTTTCAACTTTCTATAGTCAAAGCATCATTTAATTCATTTATCTATTATTTTAGTTGTTCTGGAGTATGAAGCAGCAAGTCACATAAAACTCAGGCTATTAGGAAATTAACTAAATATACCTGAAGCACATATTACTGAAATATGCATGCATCTACATAGATAAAAACAGTGGTTCACCTATATGTTCCCCTGCTTATTTTCTTTTTCCTTCTGAACTTCAGAATTCAGGTAAGTTTCTTCTAAGGGGTCCTATTGTACACAGATTCCCTTTGAGCAGAGTCCCATAAGGCTATATCTCCTGCATTTGAGACAGTTAGTAAAATAACCTATTATTTTCTAACCTGTGATGACATGTTCAACAGAGCAGTGTGACTTTTTCTATGAGAAAAATACAGTATTTTGGTCAAAATATAGCTATAATTGCATTGATTTTGCTCTTTAATTCCACGTAACAGAAAACAAAACAAAACAAAACAAAAACAAACAAAAAAATCCCAACAAACCTACATAACAAAACCAAAACCAAAACCAAACCAAACCAAAACAAAACAAAAAACCACAAACAAACAACAACAAAAAAAAAACACCAGAAAGAGACATGTACTACACATCTCTTTTTGTCAATCTCTTTGGTCTGTGGAACCAGAAATGTGACTCATCAGAAAGGTGGCCAAGACCTACTCTCACAGTGATACTGGCAGAATAGAACACCACTCTGAAATTAATATGATTTATTGCACAATATGGGACAAAAATGTTTTAAAATAACCAAGCTGAATTCAGCGTGTTTCAATTTTCTACAAGTATTGGTGAAAGATTTATCATTAACTACTGCTATTAATAAAAATTATAAAGTACCAAATCATATCAAGGCCATATTGTGCTAAAAGAGACATATCTGTGTATAGGTAACAACTCTTGGTTCTTGTCCAAAATTTACTATAAAATAAATAAGCAACAAAATTGTATCTCAAATAATCAAATTCACCACCTGTTCCCATACATACCAGGAAATAGTAATTTTTGAATTTTTCAGCATTTTTTTAGACATGAGATTAAATTTTCTAACAATCCAAAGGAGTTATAATTTTTTATACTCCTTATGGCTTTCATAAATATAAGGTTTTATTGCAGCTAACAAAGCATTCATGGCTGTTCCATGGATGCAAGGAACTGAGTATATGGATGGAGATTTTGCATGCATATCACAGTGAAGTATTTTGTCATGTTTCCTTACAAAAAAATTTAATACAGTTATGCCTCCATTATGTGCTTTTGGACATTATTTTGAGAGAGACTATTTACAAGAGCATATTGTGACGGGTCAAGGGGGAATGGTTTCACACAGAAAGAGGCTAGGTTTGGATTGAATATTGAGAAGAAATTCTTTCCTCTGAGGGTGGTGAGGCAGAGGAACAAGATGCTCAGAGAAGTTCTGGATGCCCCAGCCCTGGAAGTGTTCAAGGCTGAATAAGGCTTTGAGACACCTGCTCTAGTGAAAGTTGTCCCTGCCCATGGCAAGGGGGTTAGAGCTAGATGATCTTTAAAGTTCCTTCCAAACCCAACCATTCTGTGATTCTATGCTTGATTTTAAATGCTTGATTTTAAACAACATTTCAAAATACTCTGTAAAACAGAATCCTGTCATCACTTTATGTATGATATAAAGTAATCCCTGATGACTTTATATCATACATAACCTCCAGTACCAAAATTATGAAAACAAAATCACTGTTGACATCAGCAAAAGAAAACTGACATAAACATTGAAAAGCATTTGAAGCAAAAAAGCAAACAGGAGAAATCTGAGGAATTGGAAAGATGGCAATGGGCATGTGAATATTAGAAGGCAAAAAATCCCAGCAGCTATAGGATAAATTTCAAATATAAAAAATTCCTGCAGGGAAAAAGAAAAAAAAAGAAAAAAAACACAAAAAAAAAAAAAAAAAAAAAAAAAAAGTAGGTAAGATATATTTAGTAGTAAAATTGTGTTGATTCTCATGGCAGAGTAACAACTTGGACTCCAGTGCACAGCGGGACAAAAGACTTGCTGTGGTAATAGTAGCTGAAGATGGTGATCTTAGGAGTAGAATTTTGGACAGACAGAAAGCTGGAGAAGATACATGAGTAGAAACCGGAAAAGGGAAAATGGTTGAAACTACAGACTTAGAGGAGATAAAGTTACAGTTTCAGAAGAAGGAATGGCAAGCAGCACATTTCAGAAACAGGATTCAATGGGAAACACAGTTTTAATTATAATTTCTTCATGTGAAGCTGAAGCTTACTAGAAGAAGAAGCTCCTACTTTAATGGAAGGATTTCAAAAGCTGCTGAGAGCCCACCAGGTCCTGCTTATATCAGTGGGAGTACCTGCACACCATGGAGAATCATGATACTTCTAATTTGTTCTATCAACACCCAGAGAATAACCATTGACATCTCTTCCACAAAATCTTGGACACAAATTTCACCTTTGGATCTGATTAAGAGAAGAAACCAAAAACTACAGAGAGAAAGAATGGGAGTGATGTAGCACTACTCAGTACAATTCTTATAGAAGTTTTTGCTGTGTTTCATTTTTCCTATTTTGTCTCAAAATCAAACTTGGAATATTGGAAATCTTCTTTATTGGGAAAATATTTTTACAATCCAGTAAGTTGATCAGAGATAAGAAAAATATTCTCTGAGTTCCAAGCCTACCAATATTACAAAGTTTGAAAAAATGATAATTTTTTTAAAAAATCAGCAATAGCAATAAAATATTAACTAGATAAATAATTTATATTAATAAAAATAAACACTATTATAATTATTTACAGCTGCCTTATGCCTGAAATATGTTAAATGAGCTGGCAACGTGTATTCAGATTATAATATAAAACACACATATGTGCTTATGCTTTGTTATTAGAAATCTCACCAAAGAGATCACGAATAGAAAGAAAATATTTCCTATTACTTTTGAAGGATTATCTCCTGGTAAAACTGGGCTTATCTCAGTCTCTCACTATACGCACTCCGAGCATTAAGAACTGTCACTCCTTGAAAAAGTTACAGTTCACTTAATAATTTTTCTGCAGTTTCTTCTACCTTACACAAACAAATTTACCATAGAATACATTTTTACAAAGTTTGGATCTTGGATTTAAGTGGCTTGAGAAATACCTGGTTACTTCAACAAATTAGCATCTTGATAACATCTGCATACAACAGTGAGGTTCTCTTGGTGTCGTGCTTATCCCCATCTCCATGAAGAAGTAAGAAAAGACAGGAGGAGAAATTTAATTGATAACATTTCAGCATCCCACCTTTTTTGCTTAAAAAAGCTAGTTTTGCTTGACCCTTCATTCAGGCAGGGAATATTTCTGTTTCTGTATATTTTTCATTCCTTCCAGCAGTTCTGAGAACAAAGAGGAGGTTTAGCTGCACAATATAAATATGTAACATGAAAGCTATGCAACCTGTCAGAGAATATTCCAGTGTTTAATGACAGTTTTCAGAATTTAAGGCTTGGAGATTTCTGATAGCATGCATACCTTGACCAGTGAAATATACCCATACTTTCACTGTATCTATTTGAATATTTCAGTATTTTAAACTATTCTTATCCACCCAAGGCTAACTAGAACCTGAAATCTCAAAGTCCTGCTCACAAATCTTGTCTTGGAGTCACAAAGGAATAAAATCAGAAGAAGAGCCTTGTGGGAAGTCTTTCCCAAATATCAACCTTATTCTGTTGAGGAGACAATGTTGTCAAAGACAAAAACTGTTCTACTTTTCAAAATGTCTTGGAAAAACAGTGAACAAAAAAATACTTACTAAATAAAACTCTTACATGGTGTAAAATTAAAGCAGATGAACAAAGTATTTTCTTCGGTGTAAAAGATCATAAGGAAAATCAAAGTTTCTTATTGGCTTCTCAGGTCAGATCAAGCTCTTTAGACAATAAGGGCTCAGAAAGACTAATTGTGCCTATAGTCAAAGTTCTGCCACATCAAATACAAGGGATTTGTGCTAACTTTAAGAATGAGTGTGGACTGAATTTCTCTACATCCTTCAACTTCAATTTAATGAAACACAAGAAAATATTTTAAGTCAGTTTCTGAAGAACAGCAGAGAGAAGTAGAGACATACAGCATGATTTTGATGCTGAGTAGTAATCTCTTGAATCAGACCTATAGAGCTTTGTTATGTAATTAGTCTCCATATAATCAAAATGAGGAATGAGACACTGGAACCAGTTGTCCAGAGAATTACGGATGTTCTGGAAGTCTTGAAGGCCAGATTGGATGGGACTTTGAGGAAACCAGGCTGGTGGAATGTGTCCATCCCCATGGCAGAGGGTAGGAACTTGATGGTCTTTAAGGTCCTTTACAGCCTAAAACATTATATGATACTATGAAAAATTTTAAGTATATTTTGCTGCATAACTTCTATGACCTCTTTTTCCCAAGGAGAAACATGCACACTTCTTTACTCTGATGAGTATTAATATAATGGTTCAGGTGTTGTACATTTTAAAGCCTAAATCCTCATCTCTATCAGCCTCAGGAGCATGAGATGGAAAAACATAGCAGGAAAGAAACGAAGAAGGGTTATTTCATTTGATCATTTTAACAACTGAAAGAGTCATTGTGCAATCACTGCAGCATCATGCAAATTAAAGTAGCTTCAATGCCCTCAGTGCCACCTTCCCATGGAAGAAACTTTCAAGGACACATTTGAGGTTTGGTATGGTGCTCCACTTCACCTCCTTTCTGCCCACTCTGAAAAGCACAGCATGAGAACCTTTCTTTTGAGTTAGGGTAAGGAATGGAGGTAAACTGCTTTGGAGTCCATCTGTCTTTGCTCCAAAGGCACAATGGTATTTATTAGAGATAATTCCTACATCCTTCTGAGACATGAGGAAGTACTTCTATGTACTTTTAACACAGGAAGAGATCTGACCAAGTGTAGTCAATTTCAGTACTTTTTTTATCTACAGTGGAAATTTGAAGAAGTGCTTCTATAACTAAGAGCATATAGATAGAAGAGATTCTCATTTCATCAAGGATTATTTATTGAAATCAAAGGTGAACAAGAAAAGAGAATTATTATAAATTGTCATGTTAAATAATTTTGCATTTAGGATGTACCCATCATTATCTTTATTTCCTGACAGTCTATTTTAATAATAGACTACCGAGTAAAAACTGTACAGAATGCATAATCTGACCTGTCAAATCTGAAAGAATCAGTGTCCAAAAATAATCCATTACAGGACTACATACATCAGGAACTACATACATTATGTACAACCTCAAACAGATACAGAAATTATGTTAGAGTCCCTTTAGCTTGTAATTTAGCTGCAGCATTAGTGCAAACAGGGCAATTGCAATATTCCAAAATTATTAAGAGATACCATTCATCCCCTAATCTAAAATATATGTGCACACCATTTTATCTTAAGGACACAAATGACTGGTATAAATACCTGACTTCATTGCCTATCATTTTTGCATTTCTGGGGTATGAGCTAAAATCATAGGGATATCACAGTGGAACCACTAGATCAGTAAACATAGGGTTAATCAAATGCTATTTTACTGGAAAATAACACAATTCTATAGCATAAATACCTAAAATTTAAATATTAGATCTTTAGAAGTTTGATATTTTTTTAAATACTTCAAAGTGTGCAATACTTTGAAAAGTCCTCAAATAATCAGAATATCAAAAAATATTTACAATTACAGCTCTCAATCAAACACCTTTATACCAAAAGGAAGGAAGAAGATCAGATAGATAGAAAGCAATATATCCAATAATGTTCACATGGATCTTGGTTTGGATTTTATCTGTACAAGCACCTCTATCAAGGGCTAGAATATATTCTATCTAATGTGGAAGGATTTAAATTACTTTTTTTTTTTTTCCCCCCAAGAAAAAGCAGAGAATATTTTTCCCTTTAACAATAACACAGAAAGAGACACTTATGAAGGGCCAGAGAGATGCAGATAGAGGGAATGCTGCAAATTTGTACACACTAATGGTGAATAAATTACAAGCAGAAATCAAATATAAAGCAAATTAATTTTTGAGTAAATCAGTGGAAAGTTGTCTGATAGCTTTCTATAATTATAGTCTAATTGGCAAATAATTTGAAATAATGTCTTAAAAACTGCTTTCAAAGAGCAAAAAGAAAAACATCTTTGGAAAATGTTGCCTTGAATGTATAGAAAATAACTCAGCAGGAGGTATGAATTTAAAAACAGGCTGTTTTCAGAAGCTCTAAATAATAACTTTAATAATGTAACATATCACATTGTTTATTTCACAGGTTTTTTTTTGCAACCTCCTAACAGAATTAATTGCTATTGCAAAAAAAAAAAAAAAAAAAAAAAAAAAAAAAAAAAAAAAAAAAAAAAAAAAAAAGAGGCCGCTTAGGTTTCTAAATGATCATAAAATTCCATCCAAAAGCATATCTGAATTTTGGGCTCCAGAAATTGATTTCTTCAGAAATCTATAGTTATTTCATGACAGGAAATTCCTTGCATTTTTTAATCATGCACAAAGCACAAGTGATCTCTCCATATCTCCTGAGGTTCATGACACATTGTGGATAGTGAAGATGGTGACAGACTGCAGAAGAAACAATACTTAAAATCTGCTTCCTTTCTTCCCTTCTTTCTTTACATGCAGTCAGGGATGTTCAGAAGAAATTATTATTCTGAACAGTTCTTCTGAACAGACTTTATTAGCAACTTATTAAAATTAACGGAACAGGAGTAGAAAACAGAGATGAACTATTTCACCGAAATCTGTAGGCATTGCAAAAGGGATTGGAACATCCTCTGGAGGAAGCAAGCAAGAAACAAAATCAGAACAGTAGTTAGGGAAGAAATACCAATAAATCACAAGTTATATCATTCACTGTTTGATAAAAGCAAATATAAATAACATTGATTTGTTTTCAATAGCATACTGGCTAAATAGGATTATAAATTATTAACTGAGAAGCAGATTTTATTTATTGAGATATAGATCCTTCAATGGAAGACTGACATATGACTGCCACTGCTGAAGATGATAAGGAGTATATTTAGATAATTATTTAACAGGTGAAAACACCGTCCTATAGGAGGGACAAGGGCCACTAGATTCTAAGTATCTTTGTATTGAATGCTGTGCTGAAGATTAGGTTAGGAGAAGAGTTTGAGAAGCCACTGCTAGGGACAAAATGATGTCAGGAGGCTGTGTTCCCCACCAGGGAACCGCAGATCTGGGGACTGACCTCCCCTCCATCCCCTCCTCTGCGATCCACACAAGCTCTCTCTTGCCCAGTGAGCTGGTGGCACGCAGGCTGACAGAGTTGGGAGCAGCTCTAGACTCAGTTCATTCCTACTTTCTTAGCTTCCTTATTGCTGGCTAGCTTTTATGCTGGTGATTTACTTCCATATAGACATCTGGTTTAGGCATCTAAATAATCCTGAGTACAGCTGCTCTCACTGACCCACATCAGCCCCTGTATATTCTCCAAGGTCACTCTTGAATCACAGCCCCCTACTTTCACAACTGTGAGCAAGTTTTGACAGCCTCTGCTCACCCTAATGAATTAGAGGATTTTGGGGTGTACAACAATTAAAGAGGTCAGTGCTGTCATCACCATTCTGCAAACAGAAAAATTAAGGCACAGGAATGCAGCGAAACTCTCCACTGGCACTCAAGACACCAGAACATAAATGGTAATATATATCTAGAAAATGCAAAGAGCCCTGCTTTGGTATTCTGACTATCCAAAACTGTAGTTTAGACATGAAGAGGTCTGATACAATACTTTAACTTTGGAATGATAATTAGGTTTTAATCCCTCAGTAATTAAAAAAAAAAGAGGTGTGATATAAAATAAAAAATTAGGGGAAAGTTCCTCTGAATTCCTAAGCCTGTGAATTTTAATTTTGCATGTATTTATTCGTTGTTCTTTAAGAATGAATAATAATTAAACAATTCTCTCTTTTTTTTTCTGTTTTTAAGTACGGCTTCTTTTTAAAATCATATGAGATAATTCTAGTGAAAGATAAAAGCTTCCATATAACCATTAGTTAATAGAAATGGAGCATGCTGAAAATCACTACAGTGAAATGGAACATATGGAAAAATAATTTCTTTAACCTCTGATTCCCTGATTGTCAATTTACTGTCCATACATTGCCACAGTACATGTTCTTAAATTATGCTGAAGTCATCCCTCCTTGTCATTTTAAAATCATGCTATAAGAAGTGCTAATTTCCTCAGAGAAAATCCAATTTTATGCCTCCTTTCTCATCAGTTTTATCTTGGCTAACACATCACAGAAAGAAATCTAGCATTGAATTCAAGGTATCATCACGTAGTAAAAAAACAAGTTATGATCAAATCTCTTTAACAGAATGGAGAACAGAGACATAAGCTGGTGGACTCTCTGAGAACAGCACACTTAAAAAAATACCTGTTGCTGGCTTTTGAGATTTCATGAGATTAAGGTGTGCTTTATCAGCAACGGATGCAAAGTCAGTGTTAAATCAAAACCATTAACAATTTCTGTTCAAAAATAGAGCCTTGAAACAGAAATAGAAGGGAAGATTTCATGCATAATATTGAGAAATTATGAAAATTAATTTCCAGTCAACCAAAAAGCCAAGTCTCTTGCTTATCCTACCATAATTCACCATTAAACCAGTCTATTGAAGGAACTGAGATATAAATAATTTGGATTTGGGACAGACTACAGGTATAATTCCAGTTAACTGATGTTTTACAATTGACTAGTTGCTTCTAATTTCTGAGGAGCATGGCCCTTCACGCCATACCTATTTCCATCTTTGTTCTCAAACAATTCATTATTATGTTTTTTATCTTTAATTATATTTCCTTTGAACCTGTGATATGACCTTCTCTAGAGAATATACTGGAAATTATTGGTATTTGGTGGGAAATTACTGATGTTGAAACAAGTCTTGAAGAAGCTGGCTCTCTTTTGGTTTCACCAAATGTCCAGGCATTGGTACTCTCCTAAACATCTTCTTTCTGTGCTCGTTACACATGGCTGGCTTTAAATATCAAAAAACAGTCACGCCTTTCTTTACTGATATTTGGTCTTATCCTAAACCAGGCCACACTCGCTAACTAGATGGGTGTAAAAGGTTTTACATAAAGTGGATTTTATTCAGCATATCTTTGTTTCTTACTCTGATGTCCCTGAAGACCCAATAACTACAAAGCAACCCTGAATAACAGGAATGTAAGAACAGATGTTATTTGGGCACTCTCACACAATAAAGACTTCCAGGAATCCCTGATGCCCAATTATCTAAGCACTTATTCTTAAGTTTCAATTCAGTGCATGATGAATTTAGTCTATTTTAGCTGAATACAGCAGGAGAGTATTTAGTGTGAAAGTGATGTCAATCAAAACAGACACATAAATGGACTGGGTAACACTATCTCACAAAGCATATATTACATAATCAAATAGTAATTTAAATGAGATCAGTTGATCCTGTAATAATTATAAAAGTACCATGTGTAAAGAGGGTAATTATTATCTCATTATTTTCAAATTATTTTGGATTATTTTGAACTCTAGAGCATTATCATATGTGCTATATTATTATAATAAAAATCCATAGTCACACATATTTTTAAAAGATAATATTGGAATAAAAGTAAAACCACAGTGAC
This sequence comes from Hirundo rustica, assembly GCF_015227805.2. Classification (NCBI taxonomy): domain Eukaryota; kingdom Metazoa; phylum Chordata; class Aves; order Passeriformes; family Hirundinidae; genus Hirundo; species Hirundo rustica. The sequence goes on from NC_053450.1 coordinate 63,942,300, forward strand.
CCAGAATACAGATATCCCATTTTGATTTGAAGATATTCAGTTTCATCAGCATTGGGTCATGTGAAGGACTCCAGCAGGCTTGGTTTGCAGTGTGTCAGAGGTAGCACATCCACCTCCAGTGACCCCTCAACAGACAGAATTTTTTAGGTTCTTCCTTTTCTCATCTCAGCTACTTACAGACACTAACTTCTTCAATTGCTCAGAGATGGGGAGATTATTCCAAGAGATAGGTGTGGCGGTGCGCAATTGGTTTAAAGGCTTTATTTATGTAAAGTTTTGTAATTCGTTGTAATGGTTCGTTCCTTGTACCCCCCTATGTTCTGTATGGTTTCTACTTGTTTACGAGTTAAGGAGTCCCAGTTCGTTTTATGTCAATCATCCCCTTACTTATTTTAGCCCTGTCAATCCTCTCCCTCTCCCCTTGGGCGCCCCGTCACTCAAGCTGGGACCCTTCCCTGGTTTCTGGAAAGATCCAGGGAAGGCGTCGTGTGATAGGTGGGTGCCCAGGGAAAACCCCTCCCCCGTCTCGGGATAGGTTGCTGTTCACGAAGTTGACTCCCCCAGTTACGCCCCAATGTTTTCCTATTGGCAGACCTGTTGTCGCCACCCCTGTTCCCTCCCTCAGTTAAAAGTTGCTGCACAGGCTTGTTCTAGGCTCTTCTCGGGCGGTCGTTGATTGAGGCAGAGCCCCGTGCAAATCTGTTCTCCTCAATAAATTCCATCATTATCACACTGCTCGAGTTGGAGTCGACTCCTTTCTCCGCCGCCGTGGTCCTGAAGTCACCCGCTAGTGCCCGTCGCTGTGTGGGGAGCCAAGGCCCCACAGGGAGGAGGTGGCTCTCTGCGCCCGCCACCCCGACCTCTCGAGCGCTCGCCGCAGTGCACCTGAGCTAGCCTGGGGCAGCGCTGGTCAGCGCATTTAGAGGACATTGCGACAGATAGGATTACACTGAAGGAAGCAACACATGTTGTAATGCGTTAATTTGGTTTATATTGTGTTTCATCGGATTTGTAATCATGTGGTTTGTCCTTGCTCAGCTGTAACCCAGCTCTGTTCCACTCCCACTTTATCCCTGATGGGGTAGTGGCTAGAGCCTCTAGGCCCTTTCCCCCGGGTAAAAAGCCCCAGCATGGGGAGGGGCCGAGGTCTCTCCGGCACCGGTGAGGCACTGGGAAAGATCTCCAGCCAGGCAGGGCAGGACTCGAGAATAAAGCTGTTATATCACACCCAGTGAAAGAGAGCAGACTCTTTCCTTTTGCCATCAGCGGTCGTCTAGTCTCATAAAGAAACTCAACAACCACACAGTTAGCCTAATGTTATATACAAGAGAATGGATTAATTTTTTCCACATTTTTCTTTGTAATGTCACCTTCCCTTACATGATTCCCAAAGATGTGAAGAAAACAAACAAAAAAAAATCTCTAAATGTAATTGCAATATTAGAAATTCTTATTCTAAAATTAGAGGGAATGAACTGCATTGAGTCATATTTTTTGAGAAAGAAAACATAGAAAGTTCTCTATAAATTGATCATAATTAAGCAGAACTCAATTTTCGCTCAGGACACTGACTGTTTTTTAAAAACCATGGCCACAATGTCTGTAAAAAGGATTGGGAAGGCCTAGGGAAGTTTAAATCACTGTAAACTTGCAGAACTGCTTCTTTAGATAATTAAAGACAACCTCTAATTTTTGATGAAAAAAAATTAAATCTGATATTATAAATTTACAGCCCTTTTCCCTTCTGGTAATTGATGCTGCACAAATTAAAAAATGGAGGAGCTATGGAAAGAATTATTAAATTATTATTTTGAGGCTAATTTCATCTCTGAGTTTTTAAATTTGGTGTGTTGTTTGATTGTAACTGACAGATTGTACCAATAGGTCTTGCCTTGACTATAACTTATCAAAAAGCAGCATGAAATACTTACCTATGTCTTCTTCATTAGCATCCTCTTTCTTTAATCAGGATCATTAGAAGCCAAACTCTCTTGGAGGAATCAGAACCATTCTAATGCTGAAATTTATCTTCTGTCTTAGCATCTTAATATACTGCTCTCACTAAGGGTAGACTTCTAAAAGGAATTTACACACACAAAATCCTAATGCTACGGGGACCCTCCTTTGTAATATACATGAATCCAATATAAAGCAATATAGATTATTTTCTATACATTTGTATCTGCCAGGCATGTGAAGTCCAAATAAGGACAAAGGCAAGGAGGATAAAATCAAATATGAATAAAGGATCTTTCATGAATGGAAAAAAAGAAGTTTTAGACACAGAGCATGTACATTCAAATCACCTTGAAGCAAATCTAATATATGCAACAAGGACTGTTGAGGCAGGGGACACAATAAAAAGGTAACATTTTTATTTGAAGCAACTTTGAAGAATCTGGTCAAGAATAGCTGTTCACTTGTTTGCACATAAAAATATTCATTTCCGAGCAGTTTGTCTCACCTTGTTCGCAAGTTTTTACTATCTTGCATATTAACAGACAATGAAAACTTTTTTCTTTTTTATATAAGGTTTGGATTTTATAGGACACTTGCCTCCAAAGTACGTCATAAATATTATTTTAATGATGTAGGCTAGCAGACTGCCTTAGTGGGATCAAACTTAGCTTTCCTCATTAGTGACATCTTTGACCTTTCACTTCAGGGTGGGCACCCTGCAGCAAAGCAGAGTGCTAAACCCTGTTTTCAGAAATACATGCTGAGGAACCTTTTGTAGCAATATAAAACAATGTAATAAGCTGTTCAATATGCCCTACTGAGGGCATACTGAGGTTAATTTATTGCAAACCTCTATTGGAAGTGATCCAGTTAATCAGGCTGGAGTTTGGGAAGCAAGTCACTGAGAGTGATCCAGAATGCTTATGGCCAAGTAACAGCAAAACCTTGAAGCACCTGAGGCAAGAAGACAGCTCCTTCCTACTGGTTAATATATTTATTTAGTTATACAGCAGAGCCTGGCTCACAAGGCTTCACGTGTCCCAGTCAGACAGGAGAAACAAGATTCAGGGAACTGCTTCATCATCCAGAGGCAGACAGAGAATTTGTGCTTTCTCCATGAAGGTTGAGGTAAACCCTTGACAGATTATCTTGATTGTTTTTGTGCAGCAAAGACTCCAGACACAAGACACGGAGTCCATTTTCCAGACAAAAAATGTCTACATTTGGGATCTAGCTCTTCCTTCACTCAGATAGGCTTGAGCCTCAGGAACTAGCTGTAATCATCACCTTACTGGATGCCATGGGGGGTAAAAGACAGAGGACTTTGTTTCTCATGAAGTTGAATCTTTATGCAGAAAAAATAAGGCACAGGATCAGATTATTTTCAGATGCATTTTTCCACCTTTACAAAACAAATATCTCTATGTTAAGCTCTGTAGCTCTGTTTTACCTATGTTACTATAAAACATAATGAAAGATTTGTGTTACTTCTGCGTCAGATACCATTCACAATAGGTTTCTCTTCAGAGAGGGTGAAGATTTATACAAGCGCTAATTGTAACAACAGAAATTAAAATGGCATAAAAGATTATGAGACTATATTTAACTAGGTACTGGTTTTGCAGTGTGGGTTTTTTTCATGGGTAGTTTATCATTGCATGTATTTATAAGAGTAAATGAGGCCAGAATTACCAAAATATTGACTTTTTCCATTTGCATAGCAAGTATAAGAATTCAAACACAATGTGTACACATACAACACTATCAGGACTTAGTATATACGATCAGGACAACTTAAGTACACGAATTATGATTACAAACATGCAAAATAAGAAGGTAAATGATACAAGGATCTTCTGCATCCAGCTTCTAGAGAAGCCCATCAATTTGAAGTTCCACATTTAAATTACAAAAATTCTTGAAAAACTTGAATATGAGAATAAGACTTTGCTACATTAACAGGAAGATCTAAGGCATACCGCAGGAAGAATTAAGTTCAGCAAGTGAACTTTGAAATTGGTGGTGTCAAAAGACTGAACTGGTTCTGCAGACAAAGGAAAGAGACAGAGAAAAATGTGAACGCTCTTTGCAATAGGCCATGCCCAGCCACCCCATTAACAGCACTGTGCTCAGCTTGCCTCAGCTGAGAGCCCCTGCACAGGCAGCAGCACTGCAGAGAACAGGAGCTTAAGGATAGAGACATGTTTTCTGGAAAACTAAAAAACGCAGTTAGTACGTTGTATGAGCATGTTGTATCAAAATCCATTTGGCTATGTGTAAAGCACTGCTCTCTACCATATGATCCAATTTTTCTCATCCTTTCTACAGAAGGCCTAAGCACATTCATGGAAGCAAGTCCATAGAGCTCACTTGTGAGATACTACCAAAAGAAAATTGCATAGTTTTTTAGGACAAACACATGAGCTTTTTATCTCACTGAAACAAATGTTTAATGTTCAGACCGGCAGGAAAGAAAAGGAAGAAAGTGTGCAGTAGTGAATGCTGCCATTTTACCCTACAGGTTAAGGTACAAATGCAACAGGACCTTCAAAGCACACATTCCTTGACAGTCAGCAGATAAGTACTTTCTCAACTTGTTGTCTGTCAGTTGTGCAATGTGTTTCCTTATTCATGCTTTAGTTAATCTGGAGGCTCCTGGGTTTCATCCAAGTCCTTATTTCTGACAAACATATGGGCAGCTAGGTGATGACGTTGACGGCAGAGGGTGAGAAGGGAAGAAGAACAGTCAGAGGTCTGGAAATTCTGCATATAGGTAAAAAAAAAAAAAAAAAAAAAAAAAAAAAATCCCTGTTTTATGGTCTTGCGTTGATACTGAACAATAGGATTGAAGAGCGTAATATAAAATGTTCATTTTTTTTTCATTACTTGAAGTATTTTAAAGGGCCTTTTAAGAAAGTATGCCCATCACAACCCCCTGACAGCTCTGATGAGAGACAACAAAGCCAATTCAAAGTGGTTTTGACAACCCTTCCTATGTCATGAAGTTGGGCTTGTGGCCAAATGTAGTGAATTATCCACAAAACAACTGAGGAAATTTGTAAAATCCTTTGTCTAATTCTGGGAGTATTTATAAATTTTTGCAACCACTGGACAAAGACAAGCCTAGAACCCTTTTGTCAGCTGATACCGTCCATGGTTTGTCACCACTCTTTTCTCAAGGATATTGCTTGGGAGAAAGGAAGCAAAATTGATTTGTTAATGTTATGGCTAGAGTTCAGCAAATAATACTTAGGATCTTACTAGATTATTGTATGTTTCACAGTGTTTGGGACATCATCTTCACTGAGACTATCCTCCATAGTGGTGGAGAAGTTCATTATTTGCGTGTTCCTTTCCTTGCTAGAACACACGATGCAAGAAGACAAATTCCAGGGAAAATCTCAAAGCAGACCTAGTATGATTTGCCTCAAGCAAAGATATTTTTTTTATTTCCATATTAATGAAGACAAGCCCGAAAAAATGGAATTTCTGTTATTTTAAAATTGGTTCATAATTTTGTATGCAAATTCTAGTTTTAAATAAGTTTCATATTCTGAACCTTATGAGTAAGACTTCACTTAAAACATCATGAATTAAAGGTAGGAAAGCAAAATAGAATAAAAAATTTAAATAATAAATAATTATTTGATTTAATAAAATGTTTGCATTGACTAAAGAGTACAGTGTAAAATACTATTCCTGGTGTGACCTCTGCTTCTTACTTCCTTCAGGAACCATCTAACACAGCTATAGTACATCTGTAATGGATATTATTTTTTTCTTTCATTTTGCCTTCTCCTTTTATGTTTTGTAAAATAAAAATAAAGCAAAAGCAAGCAAGAAAGAAAGAAATAAAAGAGAAGAGAAGAGAAAAGAAGAAGGAAAGAAAGAAAAGAAATACCATAGCTTTAATCCTTCCCTGATTGGCAGACTGGAAAGCTGTGAATTATTTAACAAAAGACATAACTTCTAACAGCATAGAAGTGACACATACAGAGAAAGCCTTCAAACAGGTGAGAAAGAACACAATGAAAAGTGAAAACCAGAGTCAGCTATGTGTCCTTTGTCCCAAACAGTGCTTCATTTTCTCACTCTTGTGTTCCTTCTGTCACAAAGCTTCACCACTTGGTGGCAATTACAAATGCTAAAGCTTGTGTTTCTCTTCCATAATTTCCAGTGTAAAGTGAGAGCATTTGAAGAAGGTTGACAAGTATGAAATGTGAAAGAAACTGAAAACCATTCTTGCAGACTCAGAATTAGGCAACTGAAAGTAACCAAGGCATGTCAGGCAACATCTTTCTAGAAAGCAATATCCCAGATCTGACTAAGAAGGAGAGGGAAAATAATAATCATCACCCTCACATCTCTTAAATCTTTGAAAAATTTCTGTCATCCTGCTTTTCCATTGATAATTGGATTTCTACTGAACTTTTCCTTTACCCCCAGGTAGAAAAACCTGGAAACTCCTCACTTTTCCATTGAAGAGTTCTTAAAAAATTAAAAATTTATTGAGCTAATGTTTTGCTGTTTTGGATCCTGAACAATGTTTTCTCAGAAAAATACTAATGAAAATCTCTTTTCTAGGCCCCATTGTTATGACTAACTGTAGCAAAAACACATATTAGCTGGAAAAACCTTAACAGGAGCACCATTGATATCCTTCTCTCCATGTAGAATGAGACACTAGTGGGAGGTTTAAAGACGTTCACTGACTAGAGTTCATAGGTGCATCTGGTCAGCTATACTGTCAAAACATTTTTCAAGAGAAGTCTGTAAGAATTTTCACTTTGCATTGAGTTTGCTATAGCAAAATCTCAAACTGATCACAGAAGTTCCCAACCCCTCTTTTTAGAAGTTTTATCTCAGTGTAGCAGAAAAAACTACTCACAAGTCCATGGGTGTTTAAACAGTGCTCCTCTTTAACCATGCTCCTGTAAATGTCATACTCTACATAAACACAATCAGAGTTGCTGCTGGTACTGAGACCTCCGTCTCATACTTCACACCCGTCATTAAACATGGTGTTTGTACCCCCAAGAGGGACAAGCAGCCAAAGAGAGCAGAGCATTGCACGGACTGTGCAGAGCTGTGATCTGACAGCCCCCAGAGTCAGCTGCTTCAGCTCTTTATGTCCATGGGGCACAGGACGCCACCGGCCTGATCAGCTGCAGTTGCACAAGCACATAAGGGCAAACAGCCAGTGCACTCTGTGACTAAATGCCTGCAGCACAGACAGAATCAGACAGGTCTGAAAGCTCATGGGAATGAGAAGAAAAAGAAGCTTCAGTAATACAGACATTAAAATCAAATTTACACACTACCTAATCCACAGGTTTACTGAATTTATTGGTGGATTTTAAGCAGATATAACAGACTGAAATCTGGATTACCCTAACATTTGGAGCCAGATTTGAACTGCCTGCTATTGCATTCACAATCTAACCTATTTCATTTGTAGAGGGGATAACTTATGCACACACAACGAGGACACAAGTCAGCTTTTCCCTTCCACGCCTCGACCAACCTCTTTGCTTGAGCGTGTGCTTATGCACGACAGCAACAGCCACATGCAAGGCTGAAATTCAAGATAAGGGTGAACTGATGACTGAGTCATGATGCAGACACGCATGTACATGCTCCTGAACAGAGTTAGGGTAGGACTGGCCTGCTTTTCTGAGGCCTCTCCCTGAGCCATCCCCCACGAGCACACACTGTGGATTCTGGCCAGGAGCAGCACCAGAGGCATACAAATACAAATACACACACCTAACTGCCTGTGAGGCAAAGAGCAACTCTGAAGGACTATGATGTAGACAAAGCAACATTTAGGTGGATTTTATGACCAATGTATATATAGGTAGAAGTATAGGTAGCCTGAAATTCATACCACAAATTCTTCTTTTCTTTATTTTTCCATTCATAATTTGTTAAAATGAAGAAACTGCTCCCTCAAAATATGTTGTAAGTCATATCCTGAGTACTGTTTGGTATTATTGCCTGACTAATTCAAATTACATGGTGACCCTGGCCATTGTAGATCTTTAATAAAAATTAAGTGGTGCTATTAGTCTTAGGTATAATTGTTTATTATTTCTCAAATATTAACCAATTATCTAGGAGCCTTAAAGGGCAGAGAGATAGTTCTACCACACAAACACCTTGGGAGGTAATTACTCGTTCATTTTATCAGTTTCTTTCACCTAAATATGACATTTCTTTTTCCAGTTTAGACTTAATGAAAAAGCACCACCAACAGAGACAGTGGTCAGAGAACTGCACGAGTTTCCAGGAAGGGGAACATTTATCAAAACATACTGTATGGTTAATGATAGTATGCATGGATAAAGAAGCCTGTAATATACAAAAACAATAAAGCTGGATTAGTGTATCGAAGGTTGTTTGGACAAGATTCAGTTCCATTTCCAAGAGACTTCAATTTCCTTTCACATAAACTCTGTGAAATACTTTATGTGACATGTTTATGACTAGCTGATTTTATGAATGTTATAATTGCAGACCCTTATGAAGGCTGAGAACAGAACTGCCCCTTCAGCAAGCAAAAAAGCAAACAGATGAACATGACAATTAATAGTTACAGTCTAAGCAGGAAAATCCACGTATCTCAATTACATTACATCAGATTACAGCACTATGTGGTGTATACCATATTATTTATTAGGATTATAGCAGTTATTAGGATTTTTGCAGTTCCTAATGACTAGCAAAAAACTCCTCCACTTAAGTCCAAGTGCCCGCAATAGGTATGAAACTTTAGATTTTCTCTGATTTATTAGGTTTACTTTATCAGCAAATTACATAGTCACACTCCAGAAATCAACCATCAGATTTACAGTTCACATGTCGTAATTTCTGCTTAAATTTTCTCTTAGGAAGAAGTCATGATATTCCCTAGAAAAATATTATTTTCTTTCCCCTTAAAACTGTCTATTTTACTTTGTCATTTAGATAGCTCATATTTAAACACTATAGGCTATAAACTTGACCTACATATGTACTTTTATTGAGCAGTCATTGCAAAATCAGAGCCCAACAAAATTTTTGAGTCAAAATATGTCAGAATCATCATCTCATATGAAAATAAAACAAGAAAGATATGTCATCTCTTTTCACATCCTAGATACAAGTAAATATAAGATTAAAAGAGTTTATTGTTTTATAGATATAAATTTAACTAAACCACAAATATTAATTTTACAGTAAAAAGCCAGACAATGACTTAAACAAATTTGATTAAATGAAACTCTAAGGCTATATAAGGTTTTACAGACCTTCATATCCCAAGAAGAAACACAGCTTTCATGTCTCAGCCCATTTGGACAGTTTTACTTGCAGAACCAAAGAAAAGGTTGGTTGTAAGGGACCTCCACAGGCCATCTAATCCAATCTTCTGACTGAACCAGAGTGAGCTTCAAGATTAATTGTTTACGGCCTTTTTGCAGCTTGTGACTGCTGTATTCTGGCTTTCCACCGTACATGGCTCTAACCTGAGCAGGGAGTGTTCTTGATATTTTCTGACTGCCTGCCTGTACCTCCATGTTTCGTGACTCCTGTGTATATCACAGATGCAGCATTATTTCAGATCTAACTTCTGAACACACCGTAGAGTTTTTCCTCTGTACTTCAGTGCTTTGTGTTGTAAACATAAATTCATCCAAAATAAAAAAGGAGTACATACAATCTTTCTGTCTTCATCTGAAGCTCTTCAAAGTTTTTCCTGGGCACACCAAATGGTTTTTAACTCTAGAAGTTGTAGATCTTCAACCGCCTCTTGAGTGGCTTTATCCTATATATTTCTCCATCTAGCTCTCCAATAACAAATAAGAAATTCAGATTATGCTTTCTTCAGCTAATTCCTTATATAAGTCATATTTTCTTTCAAAAAGAAAAGAAATATAGTTCAAACAAGAAAAAGGCTAAAAACATATATAAATGAATAGTAATTTTTTTGTGATATAATTTAATTTCTCTTTCAGTTGTTTATTCACATTTCATGCAGCATGCATTTCTGGAAGAAACATATCTTCTTATCACTTCTTATATATATTTTTTTTTTATTTTTACCAGGTAAAAATAGCTGCAATTCACAGTCCTTACTCCACTGAAAACTCCTTAGAAAATACCTAGAAAGAAAGAAACGCATTTGTTGAGATAGACAGACATTTATATTTATGGTCCAAGTAGAATAACTACATTTTGTTTTGCACATGCATTTTTAAATTGTCATTGATCTCTGGCTCACAAATATCCAGATGAATTTTACATGCAGAAAAATTATTTTTGCTGCCACTTTATCCAATGGTTGCATCCTTTTAATTAAGACTGGGATACAAAATATTTATATTTCTTTGAAAGATTCCCCTTCAAATAAGCGTTGCAACTGTAGGTCTTAATAGAAAAAAAAAAAAGTTACCTTACTTCTTGAGACTGTATTGTGGTGAGAGATTAATTTTTGTTACTGGTCACAGACTAAACATTGCAGTGCATTTTTTCAGTAACTTTATGTGTTACCTGTAACATGCCTACTAATTCATCACCTTTATGTCTAATTCTAACTTTTCAACACTCTCAGTTTATTAATAGTTTCCTATTAAAACAGAAACAAAACATTGAAAACAATTCATCACCTCTATATCTACTTCTGACTTTTCAACACTCTCAGTTTATTAATAGTTTCCTATTAAAACAGAAACAAAACATGGCAAAGTGTTTCTCTTTCTCGTCACTTGCATTTCACACTAAAAGATCCAGGGTGAATACTGACTATCAACTTTTAAAGGAAAATCTATCAGACTCATCTATTGCAAAACCCTTGGGAAAGGTTTTTCCTGTTCCTGCTACACAAGTGAACTGATCATAGTAAGTCAGTGGGTTGGAAGACAAAAAAAACTCCTTTACCTTCTATAAAAGAATTTCTTGAAAATCTTTATCCAAAAACTCATCAGCTTTGAAGGGATCATTCTTTATATCAAAATGTGATATATATAAAATATAATCAAATATATTGCAAGATATTCTTTCCAAGAAGTATTTTTACTGTCAAGATGGGTTTATTCACCATTCATTAAAAAAAAAGAAAAAAAACGAACAAAAAAACCCCACCCCACACATACCAACCTCTTAAATACTTAGTTATGCAGCCTTCACATAACACCATCATATATAGATAAAAACTTCTAAAAAACAACATAAAATAACATGAAGTTTACAAAAGCAAATCACTGAAGTTTTGAGGTGTCAGTATTAAAGTTGACAGTAAAATTTTAATTCAAGGCTCTTGTGACATCTTAAAATGGTGTGCAGTTAATTAATCACATGTTGTTCTCCGCAGAAGTTTACCACTTCATTCAGCATGCAGAATGACTGACACTGGGGTCCTGACATAATATTTAATAGTGGGTTGTCTTCAGTTTGTGCCTCTCACAGCTTTTACCTTAGCTCACGTTAGCCCAAATCCCAATCGGAACACAGACTCTACTTTTCCTGAAGGTATTTTTCCATGTCAGTGTAATAATAGAATTTATTTTCAAAATAACAATGGGATGTAGAAAGATGTAGCTATCTTCACTTTACAAAGTGCTGAACCACAAAAACACTGAAGTCAGAAGTTTCCAATTATTTTAAGTATTCAGCCTGAAATATCTTACCCAACTGGTTTTCAAGAACATAGCAGAGGTATTCTCTAAAACGCAGCTTCAATTGGCTTTGCTCATCATTGCAGCTTCTCTCAGTACCACGGCATGGGGTGAGCCCAGGTACACAAAAAATGAGGCACATACAGTCAGAGATCCCTTGTGGAAAATCTGATGTAAGGAGCTTGCTGAACGTTTGGTTTTCCAGGTAGAAACAACTGCAAGACGATATCTCTCATCATCAGCTGTAATTAGAAGATATATTCACTCATACCATCTCGTTCGTACACTAACATGGGAATGGAAGAGACAACAGCTTTATTAATGACAACATTGGTTCATCCCTGGTTGATAAATTAAAGGTCTTTATTGAAAGAACAGCAAACAGACACATAATGAAAGAATGTTCCTGAATCTGCCACACTAACCCCTGCACTGATTTCAGCATGAACAGTTTGGGGTCCTGCCTCCAAAACTGCAAATGCTGGGAACATACTGTCAGCTTCCAGCTAACCTTAGTCGTACTTAAGTTTTCATTACCTTCTCTTTTATAATTTTTAACTTCAGAGCACTGTAGGCACTAAAGCATGCCAAGTCTTTACAGTCTGGGCAACACAGCAACCAGCTTGTGCTGAGGCTCTTGTCTGGTATCTAGAAGCCATGCATATGTCTGCTTTCATCCTCCAGGGCTTTGCCTCAGCCAGTGCCCTCAAAACACATTTAATATGCTTCAGAATTATCGCTTCTCACAAAAAGCAACGCTAAAGTCAGAGGGAGCTCATTCTCTGGCTGGTTTTAAAAAGTATCGACTCCTTTTTTTCTTTGGAAATAATATATAGTCACCTGTCTCCATGAGGTGGCTCTGAGCTGGGCTATCTAAATAGATAAAAATACTCAGTTTTGCTCATAACTATGCAATTAAACGGCAAGAATTAGGATGCACCCCTGTTCCAACCCATTCCTGCTTCTTAGCTTCGGGCAACAAGATGCTAATTGGGCTGTTCAGCATGCAAACATTTTGAATTTCATTCCAAAGTACATGATGTTCATATAGGGTGATTAATGAGTGTCTCCGCTTCTGAGATTAATTCTTTATGTACATTCTCACTACCTGTGTAACATTCTTTTAATTTCTGTAGCTCTGTCTGATAATTGGCTTCTTCTTGATCATTTTAATGGAAGACTTTTCAGCAAATCTAATGTCATGGGCTTAATAAGAATAATAAGAGAAAAATTCCATTTTCCTCAGTTTTCTCTGTAGCTCTATTTACTTTCATAAAAAGTTCAAATTCTTTAATTATATCTTTCAGATGGCTGCTGCATGTTTGGAGGGTTCAATTTGCAATGGGGTCCTATGCAGTTTCTGTCATTTTTTTTAATCAGCTGTATATTTCTCTTTCAAGGTCTTCCTTCCCGTGCCTTGCACTTCTATCATTGGGTAAGCTTTACAAGTGGTGATGAAGAATTGCGTCTCATAATTAAGTCTTTTGTACATTCAAATGAGATGTAAATATTTATAATATCTTAAAAGGTATAGCAAGAGGATTGTATTAATTGGTTCCTGGATGTCAGAGTATCTCCAAGAACAAGTTAACCCAAAGCCAGTGCTGTCCCATGACAACCTGTACATATCCAGTTTCCCCTGTGCACTTAATGGACATTGATGCCTTGATGCTGGATGCCAATGCAGAGTTCAAGTGCTAAAATATAATGCTGCCCTAACTTATTAGTTGTCTAACTGCTCTGTTAGTCCTGTGTCATAATGTATATGGATAAGAACAGAATAAAGATTCCTCAAGCAGCCACAAGTGTGGCAGCACCTAACATCAGTGTTTGACTTCACAGCCTTAAAAACATTTTTCAGTGTAGTTTTGACTGTACTTCTTTATTTTTTCAAAATGTGTAGTGGTGTCCTTCCCCTCCTCCAATTCATCCACAGCATTATTTTGAGGCTTGTATTTCATCTCCATATTGCTGATGAGCTGGCCCAGACTGTGTATGGAACACTGCCAACGGAGCCCGCAGATAAGCGTGGAGACCCTTTTTCCTTCTCCTTGAATAAGATGCTTTTCACAGGTATTTGCTAATACCAGGGAATAGAAAATTTTAATTTTAAAAGAAGCTTAAAAGCATGGCCAAATCTGAGTAGATTTTTGTGGGATCAGCAAAGAATATGTCTACACAAATATATTCTCTTGCCAAATTTCAAGCCTTTCCTCCAAAGAAAATTAACTCCAGATGAAGAAATGACCACAGAGAAGGTCATCACATTCATTTTCTGTACTAAATATATATATAAAATAAACAAGGTAAAATTATAGCTTCACTTTCAGGGTGGCTAAGTTCTCACTCCCTTACCCATCCTTGCTCCACCTTCTTCTTACCTCCCTTTTGTCCTGCTCCATACCAAAGCATCAGACAAATTTGGGCACTTTGAATGAAAAAGCATCAGACTAGGGGTTAAAGCTGTGCTGTTTTAAAATCTGGAAACCAAGATCTTACTTAAAGTACCAAAAAAATCTTTAAAATTATTTTAAAAATCACATTAGAGAACAGCAAGATCTCCTGTCATTTAACCTTGGCACTAAAAAAGAATAAGAAATTTCCTAATATTTTAATCTTGATTTTTTGATACCTCAATCTGAAATAAATAACTGGAGTTCAGATAAGGTTGAATATGCAAAACCTAGGAAGTTAACAATTAAGACAGTACACAATGTGAAACGTTTTTCCAATATGGTAGCTCAAACCTGACTTTAAATGGTTATGGTAATTTTCAGTTATCAGATTATTTCTCCTTGTATTTGAATATACTTTTTCTGGATCAAGAGAAACTTTGTGTATATTAATGTATTTGTACATATTTTAAATTTATAAATCTAATAACACATAGAATTTTAAAATCAGATTACTTTAGTATTACTATAATTCTCTGCTAACAGTTTACTATTAACACAGAGAGTTAATCAAATAGTATAAGATGGATTCCTGTCTTTTCCATCAGGTCCTTTGCAATTAAATATTTTTTGTCACATTTTTCAAAATTGAAACATTCTCTCTGGAGACCCATGTGCATAGTAACATCGGAATTTTCTCCAGAAAATATATTATTCGGGAGTGTCATAATAACTACTATCTGGTTTTTTACTTTGACCTAAGAATTTCTTTTTTGCACCATGGAGGAACACTGCAGATATGAGGCCAAACACTTTTTTGATTGCTCTTTCATCTTGACAGATGCAGTGCAGAGACACATAAGTGACACCTACTGAGAACAGTAATGGATCTCCTTCCTGAATTTTAAAACTCAACAGAGCATTTGGAATATGGATTCAGATGAAAACCATAAAAAATTCACAAATCCAGACATCTCTCTCAGTAAGGTAATAATAATAATAAAGAAATCACTTTCCAAGTATCTTTTGAATCATCTACCTGCAATTCTCACTCTAAAGAATTAAGAAACATATTTTGATAATTCTAACTGACTGGAAAAGGAGCCCTCTTACTATTGTAGGCTGTACTTGTTAGATTTATACCTTAAAACTGGTTTTGGCTGGTGTGTAACCATGAAATATATTGAAACTCGCCAATGTATAAACATAAAGCCAATGATTTGTAGTTGTCCTGGTTTTGTATATGTGCAGTGATAAACCAGCGTCAATGGTTTTGTAATGCAGGTTTTTTTGCCTGTATGGATAACTTTAATGAAAGAAAATTCACCCTCAAGTGAATTGGCTTTGTAGCAAAGTTCCCAGTGAAAAGAATTCTGCTCTGCTCTGGAGAAAGATTGCCTGGGTGAGTTCTAGCATCTGAAGAGCTGGAGGCTGACAGTGAAAGGGACTCCCTCATTCATAGACATTTCCTCAATCCCAAGTTTGAGAGGTTTTGTTTTGGAAAAAGATGGTAATCACTATGAGAATGAGACGTTCACAGGCTGAGCCGGGTACTGTGAGATAAATATGTGACACGAGATGAGATAAGAGGAGGACAACATGTGGCATCAGAGACGGTGGGAAATCTGTTTAAAGATGGCTCCATAGACAAGCTTGGTACTGGTGTTTTAATGTAGCCTTTTTGCAGCTTCCTCAGGATGAGTGACAGGAGTGAAAGCAGTTTGTGTGGAGGTGAGAGCAGGCCAAGAGCTCATCCTGAATTCAGTCATGAACAAAGGACACACAATATGCAGGGTCACATGATAAATCTGGATCTTCAACTGGGAGAAGACTTTTAGATCACACATTAATATTTTCCTCTGTTTCTCCACTGCTGGACCTGCTATTTGGATTTCTAAGCTAGCTCCCCAAGGACACCAAACCTGCTGCATTAAGTAAAGGAGTCAGAAAACCACAGTGATATGATTAGGAACACAGTTAGGGAGGGTACTATAACAGAAGGTGAAGAGACTGGGAGCCAAAGCCCTGGAGGTCTCCCAGAAAAATTATTCACAACCATCACAAAGATGACAGAGCAGAATCACGTACCTGGAATATATTTTCTGGGTCTTGAAGTTATCTTCTCTACACTTCCTCAGTGCCCTGGTAGATGCCAATCAGGAATAAAAGACAAGGTCCAGATCATTTAATTTGATCTCATTTTACTTCACTTTATTAAGCAGTGCCCACCTGTAATTAGTTTTTAGCATGACAGATGTCATGATCTTTTTCCTACGTTAAATTTGACCAAGAAAGATGTTTTAGGTCTGTGCAGAGTCCATCATTCTTAATCTAATTTATACCTTGTGCATAAGTAAGAATGTGTCAATAAAGCCTGGATTATGCAAAATTGTCAGCAGTTTTTTGGTGCAACCACCTACTGAAATACTGGGCAAAATTTTCCTTTTTCTGTAGGCAACAATGATAGCACCTTTGTGCACTTAACATACCTGAAGATTTCAGCTATTATTCTATCAACTTTCAAGGTTTCCTTTGTAACTAGGAAATTTTCCTCTGTCATTGGTCTGAATTCAAGTGAGTAAAGGAGCCTGGGACTGGTCTGGGCAGACACAGAAGGGAAAAAGAATTGAAGCCATGCTTTTGTGATGGTCACAGTTGAAATTTAGTCAGCTGAACTTTTGAAAGATGGCAGAAAGATTGTTCAGCCCAATATATCATCTGAAATTTCAGCCATTTCAGATGGTTGAAATTCCAGATGATTTATTGGGCTGAGCAATCTCAAATTTTCCCAATTCTAACTTTAGTGATTTTACTAAAACCAAACAACAAACAAAACAAAAAAGCATACAAATAATGGATGCTCAGAACATTAGTGATTCACGTAGAGTTGGGAGAATTGTACATAGTAAATAAATCATAATTTTTTCTTTTTTTCTATTGGCAAATTATTTTTGAACAGCTGATAGCTTTCCTAGATTTATTTTAAATTAATCAATTAATAATTAATGTAGTTAATTAATGGCTTTATCTAATTATAAAAGTATTATTTGGAAATCTGTAATAGTAAGGATTTATAAGGCCATGATTGTCAATATTTCACTTGATTTATTTTTTGGTCTAGGCCAGCAGTGCAAGATTTCAGCTTCGGTTTCTGTCCTAGGGTGACTGTGTATGCCCCAATCGTCTGTTGGGCGCAAATGCAGGAGGGAAGCGCTGTTTGTTTTTCCCCAGGAAAACTCTGCTCCTCGGAGTGACCTTGAAGTGGGGGAGTTGGAACACGGCAAGACGAAAGAAGCTCTGGTGTTTTTTTCCCTGGCAGTTAGTTACTTTAGTGCTAGCGTAGTTAGACGCTGTAGAATAGCTGAAGCTTTTTGCCTTTTTTTTTTTTTTTTTTTTTTCCCCTTTTTTTTCCCGTCCTTTTTTTCTTTTTTGCCCTCTCCTCGGAACTGTTCCAACCTCTCCAGACTAAGGACCTGGGGAAGCACCAGGGGCCTCCACAGGGGACCCACCCCACCAAGACCAGCCCTGCACATCTCCTTTTCTCCCAGCGTCAGCGGAGACGGAGCGGCGGAGCACAGTGACGACCCTCAAGAGGAGACTTTCTTTAAGTTTGTTATCCCTCCATAAGCGGCACGAAGCTCTTGTCATCGGGTATTGTGCTGGGAGTGCTTTGCCTGTTTAATAAACAGTTTTTTTCCACTTCTCTCTGAGGAAGTCTTTTCCTGAACTGGTTGGGGGAGGAGAGGGGGGCCCCGTGGGAGGGTTTCTCCCAAAATCTACCTGAAACCACCACAGTGTCCAAATATTCACGTATGTGAATTTTAAAATCCATTCACACTAATACTCTTCAATACTTTCTTGTAAGTTTTATTTACCAGTGAACATTTCTACAATAAATCCCTCTACTTAAACTACTTGCAGAAATCAAACAAAATAACAGAAATAAAAATACTAAGTAGGGGAAGAATCTTTGCCAAGAAATAGTTTTCAGCTGGACTTTTAGTGACAGTGAATTTTTGTCTAAGCTTTTGCTTATTCCTGATACCCACACAAGCATGCATTCACTAAATGGTATTAACATTTGGCAAGGCAGCAAATGGGCAGGTTATGCTGTGACCCCTGATGGGAAGAGGAAAATTACAGAGCTAAGGGATCAACAGAATGAGGCTTCAATTCATTAGTTCTTCAGCAATCATTTCAGATGCTTAGTACCAGAACTCCCTGATTGACATTCAGCTTTCATTGAAAGACAAGTTGAAGTCAGAAAAGGTACAATAAAAGGCAACAGAAATGCATACAGGAATAAAGCACTTGCCTTGAGAGGAGAAATAAAATAAGTCTTTTGGAGAGAAGGCTAATGAGAAATAAAAATGAGGCTTATATAATCATCATGATGATGGCATAAGATCAATGAGAATTGTTATGCAGAAAATTCCCAAAATCTGGAATTTCAGAGCTCAGAATCTCATAAAAGATCATATAAAACAGATGGAGAAAAAATCAATTTTTTATTAAATAGGTAATGAACTTTTAAAATGCATTGTCACAGGAGACTGTGCAGACAGATAATATCAGTGTTTCAAAATAGATCAGACTAAGATACTAGAGAGTATATGCAGGGATATATACTCTATCCCATATCCGTAGGCATCCCATATTCAATGGCTGTGAATCCCAGGAGAGGAAAAAGGCAGGTGGCCAAATTCACATGTTCTGACCAAATACCACCCCCCACTGCCAGCGTTAGAGGCAAGGTGTGGTGTAGGAGACCGGCCTCACCCAGTAGGATGTTCATCACAGTCTTGTATAATCTGAAACTTTTCTAGTATACACACTTTCTGTTTGTTTATTTCTGCTCAAAATAAACATTGGTTTCCTGTGCACTACCAATCATTTTCTTGTGATCAGGTAGCATGAGGCAGAGGTTGTAAAAATTTCAGCACCTTTACAGAGAAAACCTTTATGTCTGGATATGGTCCTTAAATCCTGTAGGGATTTACTGGGGCATACTTGCTCCACATCCCCCTCTCCATATGAAGTCTGTAAAGTTTCAGAGTCTCACAAGACCTGACCTCTAGATGTTAAGCTTGTTATTTATGAAAGATGAAGTATTAGTTTTGTTCCATGAGAAATTTCTGTTTTAAGGGATTATCTTGTCTTGTGCTTTGTTTGCTGGACATGGGAAGTGCACATGGACAAGTCCTAACCAGTGCTGGTGCACTGAGGTAGCTCTACCTGCAGTAGCAATGAATATGAGATTGAAATGTGCCTTAAAAGAATGGTCAGCTCACCTGGAAGTTTTTAAGGAAAAAAAAATGTGGTCAAAAGCAATGGTACAATTATTTTTTTAAGACCAAAAGGGTCAGAGCCAGGTTGCTCTTACATGGGTGTTTCAAGAAAAAGTCCTTTGAGACTTCATAGCTGACAGGTTCTGCCATGGCTGACAAAGAGAGAAGAGACAGTTTTTCTTTCATGCCCTATACTTTCTTCCTTGTAACATAAACAGGAAAAACAGAGAATAATGGACAATTTTCTGCTACCCATTTCTCTAATGACAGCAGAGGAATATAAAAGAGACTCTTAAAGTGTCACCCATTCACAAATCTCTTAATTTATAAAAGCAACACAGATTTCACAAAATCACATGCTTCTGAACTGAACAGATAAAACATTTTCCACTTTACATAATAGTGAGGAACTGATTATATTGTTTTGTTTATTTGTCTGTAAAAAGTACCCATGACTAACTATTCAGGCTGCAAGGAAAACAAAGTTCTCTTCCCTCCTTAGCTGTATATGTTATCATCATATCTTTGTCGGTGAAGCCCTGAATGCAAACTTGCAGCAGCAACCCTTCAACACAATTCCTGCAGTTACATAAATTCAGTTTCTTGTCAGAGAGATGTTTTCAGTTTAAGGCATGCATTTGGGCTATGAAGCAACTGAGACTATCTGTGTTTATATTTCTTCAGAGTGACATAACAAACTTTCAATACAGAGGTCAAGCATCAAAGGCAGTTACAGGTTGTTGGCATTCATTTGTCTTCTGGGTACAAAAGAGAACACTTATTCACTTTGAACACTGAAGAGCTGAAAGAAGACTTTAAATCACCGTGTGTTAGAGGCTAGTTCAAAGAGCATGGATTATAACACCATACTACTGGTATATAAATGGAGAGAAGCACATAGGGACAGAAAAAAGCTTTAATAACAATCCATGAAAAACCCACAAAGTGTGCAGAGCTGCTGTTACAAGTGTAAGAAAAGAAATTTAACAGCACAAAAACTAAAACTGAAATTTTAAGAAAACATATAAAGTACAGATTGAGTTGTGACTTTGTATAAAATATTAGCTGATTTACCCCAAATCCTTCTATAATCTTGATAACTGCATGAAGAAGAAGGAGGTAATTCTTTGCAATACTGCTTCCTCTCTGGGCACTCTCCTTACTTGTCACCATCAAGAAGCCTCCAGGCAGGACTAGAGAAACAGTACTGTAGTGATGTGGGAAAGAAGTACTGAAATCTAAATGCCTTCTAGAATCTGGGTGATTTTAGATGTCAGTGATGATGGAAGAGGCTTTTCAGCATGGCTGAACTGAAATTTAGAATTAGAGTTCTAAATTCTGATTCAGGTCTTTCTAATTAGATGCCTAAATTTCGGTTAGGGTCTAGGAGAAAAGGTTTTCTGATGGTTCCTTTTTTTCTCTAGTGTTCTCTGAACTTCATAATCTGATATACAAAGTAGCTCTAGAACTAGAAGTTATGGTTTGTTTGGTTTGTGGTGTTTTATTTTTTTGGTGTTTGTTTGTTTGTTTGTTGGTTTGGGTTTTTGGGGTTTTTTGGTGGTGTGTTTTTTTTTTTTTTTTTTTGTTGTTGTGGTTTGTTTTTTTTTAAAGGTAAACAAAGTGCTTGAATCTTTATTTCAATGAAATTTAGATAAATATATTCTTCTGATCCTAAAGTCTAGTACTACCTCTATGTTCATGACTCTATTGTTGTGCCTATACATACCTATTTTGGGGGCCATAACCAAGATATTTTTTTCAGAAATATTGCATTTTTCTCCAGAAATGTTGAAGTCTGAGCTTTGCCAAGAAAGAAAAACTTACTATTAAAAATTTATTCACTGACTCAGAATAAGCCCCATGTAAGTCCTTGTGTAATACCTGCATTTTGATTATACCTATTTTGAGAACTAAAGTGTTACTTTGAAGCAATGCATCATGAATATGTGAATATAACCTTTGCCCATGGCTGAATTCGCCTTTGAAGAATGTGAAAACTTCTGTTATTATACCAAATAGAATCATAGAATATTCTGTGGGTTGGAAGGGACCTCTAAGATTTGAACTCTCAGACTCAGACCACTCAGTTGAACACATCGCAATGAGCAGAGACATCTTCAACAAGAGGCAAACCTCTTTTTTTCCTAGTATATTCATACCTACATATTTATTTTTAAAATATGCATGCATTGTTAGCGTATTGCTAGCAACATGTATAAATTCACAGCATCCTTATGTGGGATTTCCACATAATAAAAAAGGCATTTTTTTTTTCCCAGAAGACAAAAATTGTAGTGTATGAATGCCCCCTTTTATTCCTCCTCTTTCCCTTAGCTTTTATATCTGAGCTGATGCCATGTGGTATGGAATATCCATTTAGTTAATTTGGATCAGCTGGCCCAGCTGTGCCCCCTCCCAGGATCACCCTTCAGGTGGAGGGGGAATGTTGGAGAGGGCTGTTGCCATGCCAGCCCTGCTCAGCACAAGTGAGTTATCAGCATCTTCCCAGCCACCAGCACAGAGCAGAGCTTGGTGAGGGCTGCTGTGGGGAAATGGACTCAGCTCAGCCAGACCCAATGCACCACAGACCAAAACAGGAAACAAAGGTGTCTAAGCCAGAAAGCTGTCAAGAGCTCAAAGGTGAAGGTCTGAAATCATAAAACTTTTGCACAGTTCAGCTCTACTGCTTTTGAAGGTTGGCACCCAGCTCCTGGACTGGAATTTACAAGGCCAAATACAGTGGTTGAAACTGCTAAACATACAAATTAATTAGGCAAACCGAAGTTAATGGATTTGGACTCATAGTAAACTGCATGCTGAGCACAAATGTATTTAAACTATCCAATAAGAAACAATAAAAGAAGTATTTGTCTAAAACTCAACCTCTTCCATGGAAGCCTGTACCACTGATTTGTCACCTAGACAATTTTTGCTTTACTGAAAGCTCTGAAGCTCTTGCCTATGAAATGGAAAACTTCCTCCACCACTGAGAGATGTTTTTTTGTATTTACCTACATTATGCATGTATATAAGTATAACATCACTAATCTCATGTTATGGATAAAAAAATTGTATTTAGAGAAATAATCTGCAATTTTTAATGAAAAATTAATAAAGGAAGAAAAAGTGTGAGACAAAACAAGCATGACCTGGCTTAGTAAGTGATAAGTTGGTTTGAAAAGCAGATTTTGAAGTTCTGTGAAACATATAACAAAATCAATTGCCTATATTTAGAAATGTGAAGTGCTGAAATGTACTTGGACATTGGCTCACTTGGTTCTGTAGTCATATGTGGTAGGACAGTTCCTTTACAAGGATACCATCTGAATTCTGCTTCAAAGCAACATGCAGCAATTCTCAGTTTTAAAATGGACATTTCAGCAGCCAACACAGCAGAAACCACAATATAAACACTAAAGAAAAGCCACAAGCAGGAATACATACGTATTTGTAACAAAGCACCGTGGTGGAAAACTTGTTTGCACAAAGAGAATAAGAAAAATGTTTGGGTGAAGAGAATTGATCACAGGTTGCCAGGGTGACAAAGCTGACATTAGTTTGTCAAACATCTCAAATCCTATAAAGCTAGATCATAACAACTGAAGATTTTAATCTCATGCTTCAAGGAATAAAGAAGCTAGACTACTTGTCCCAAGATACAAGCATCTCACAGGACAAACCATCCCATCCTCTGTTAGAGGATGTAAATCAAGCTTAATAGGCTCACAGCCCTGGAAATTGTTGCATGAGAAGAGAAACAAAGGGAATAACTATATAACCGGTCACTGTAGGTGGAAAAAAACCCCCAAAAGATCTTATATTTATATATAGACTTGAATTAAAGAAAAGGAATTTATGTATTGTTCTAAAGCATGAAGGGAAAGGAAAATCTTGGGAGAAATGGTTGACATCACTTTTCTAAGTTTGAGCAACCAGGGAGGTTCAAGTGGAGTGCTTAAAAAATGGGACATCTGTTCAACATTGCTGTGAAAACCACCAGTTCTTTAAATTGATTTATATACAACACCAATGACATTTCACAGGAAAATACAACATTTTCTGCTCTAGAACTTACATCAAGGTCTAAAGAAATGACATCTTGATTTGAGAAAAGTGGTAGAAGGCTGTGACTGGTGGCTTAAGACAGATTTGCAAAGAGCAACAGCAGTCAAGAAGTGTGAGTAATAGAAGTAACATTTCAGAAAGAGAAGTGAATAAACTGTATATGCAGTTAGCAAAATAATCTGAGCCAACCCCCAAATCTGTCCTCCAGCAATTATGAAAGGGTCATGCAGACTCATTGGAATGATGAAATACATAGAAAAATATATGTTTAACCTCTTTGAACCAGCAGCCAGAAAAATACAGTACATGATGCTGGATAGCTTAAAATTCTTAATGAAGTGTTAAAGGACCTGGAGGGATAATGAAATACCCTAACATAGAGGTAATATTATAGTAAATGTAAATCAAAACAGCATGTATTTAAGGAGAATAGACACACAGCACAAACAAGTTTTCACTGTCTTACAACACGATATTGGATCTAAAGAAGAAACCCACAGACCCCTAGACTAGCAGAGGACACCTATAGTCCTAATATTTTGTTTGTTTGTTTGTTTAACAGACTGGTTATATATATATTCAAAACATTCCAGAACCTTAATATGGCTTATAAACTGCTGTTATTTTTATACTTGATTACTAAGAGAAGATATGAAATATCAGACTTAAAAGAGATTTTAGAAAGAAGTTGGGGCTATTATCTCATGCTGAGACTCCTACTACATAACATTGATTGGTTAGAAAAAAAAGACTCTGTCAGCCTCTTTTGCTAAGAATGACTTCTGAACAAACAGAGCTTATCCATACAAGGTGATAGCTTAAAAATAAGAATGTATCTTACCACATACAATTTTATACAAATGAAGTAGTGACATCAAACACAGTAGTTGTTGGCTTACTTAAAGTTGACTTCTCAACATGGTATCTCCACTCAGTATGACAGGACAGAGTTAAGAGTTCAGCAGTAAAATTCAAAAATTTGCCATTTATACAGGAAAAAAAAAAAAAAAAATAATGGTTGGTTGAATCATTCCCAAAATGAAACTCAGAATAATTCTGAGCAAATGACTGCTTTTAACAGTTATTTACTCTGTTTTATAGCACAATGTTAACCTAAGCCATAAAACATAATGACTTGGACTGCAGAAGTGGCAGCACTTTTTAATTTTCATTCCAAGAATACTAATACATACTGTTTGTAACTTTTGCTTTAGTGCTTTGTATTTAATGTGCAGGAATTTGTTGTAAATTGCTATAAAAATTGGAATTAATTTCTAAAGCAAAATAAAAGCAAATTATTTCCTTCTGAACCCCTCAACCATCTCCTGGACCCATAAAATAGTTTCTTTTATTGAACTGCTCATGAAAAATGTAATGTTTTTCCAAAGCAAAGTTCTCTGCAGTGATGTGCCAAGTGATCTGATTATAATGAGGGAGCTGGGTAACCATGGAGTTTGTTTTCATCTACTTCATAATTACATTGCTTATAGTTCATGTTTTTAGCCTGCAGCTACCACAAAAACTTTTTCAGCATGTCTGACTGCTGAATCAGTTTTTCTGTCCTTGGTCTCTACAGCAGCCGTGGCTGGTTGTAGCCTTTCTGATGGGTATCTAAGTGGTCTCAGGCATAACACCTTGTGCCTAATTGAAGCTAAAGTACTGTACAAGGTGAAAATCAATGTGTGGAGGGGAGAGAGGGTGATAGAAGCTGTCAAATGCCATTTCTGACAAGCACTTTTGGCTGTAAAGGAAACACAGGCCTCTCATATGATGGAAAACTGTGGTCCCAAGTCTTTGTTTACAAGGTGTTCTCATTCTCAACCCCCTAAGAAAATTAACTAATCTAACCACTTTATTTGTTTTTTAAAATTAACAGAATCATACAAAAATGTGAGAGTGACAGAAGCCTTTACTCAGAGAACTGCTGAGAAAAAAAGCAAGAATTAAATTTCTCAGAGATTTTTGGAACAGAAATAGTGAAGGGAACAAGAAACAGAGAAAGATGACTTTCTAGATTCACTTCTAACAAACAGGAGACAACTGGATGAAAATCGGAGGATGAAAGGCAACTCTGATGGACTGCCAACAATATGACAACATTCATTAGTAAAGACGAAAGAGAGTGAAAACAGAATATTAAGACCAAAAAATTGTGTGAAAAGCAGACTCAAATAAACTCAGAGCTTTGTAAGTACACTTTTGTGGAAAATAAACCCAATGAGGTAAAAAACTGGGTTCTGAAAATTTAGCTATTGTTTTAAAAAATTATATAAAGGGCACAAGTGGAAATTACAGTAGCAGATGAAAGCTAGAAAGTGAAATTGGTCATAATGAGTTTTTCAATCACTTAAAATTTAAGAACAAAGAATAGAGACGTAAAAATAAAGTAATCTATGAAGGGTCTTAGAAGAATAGTTGGAGCACGAGGAAAAGAATAGAAGAGCCAAAGCTCAAAGCAATCACTGCTGGCAAGAGATGTGAATAGAAAGAATACCAGCAAAAAGGCTGGACACCCCCCAAGGGACCAGGAAGCTATCAACACATGATATCAAGAAACTGAAAGTAAATCTAATGTCTTTTTTGCTTGAGTCTTCACTAAAAGGTCAAGTTCAGTCAAACAGGCAATACAGTAAGTGCTCACGACAAAAGAATGAGTCAAGCTATAGAAGGATAAAAACAAGCCTGAGATTGCTAAAAATATTTATATACTTGTAAGTCAGATGCACATGCCCATTTTCACTCCAAGGCACGTAAAAAAATAATTTCACTAATGTCAGAAGCATTAGAAGTCCTTCTGGAAAATTTGTGACAATAAATGAAATTCCAGAAGACTAATATAGTGAAAATAACATTCACTTTTAAAAGTGCAGGAGAAAAATAGGAATTACAAGCAGTAGCTTTACTTCACTGATACAAATTAATTACAAAATTTGTAGAAAGAGGGACCATAACATGGACACAAACAAAAGCCAACATAGTAGTCAAACATGTTTTATTTTCTTCCACAAGATAAGGAGCTTTTGTGTGTGGAAATACAATGCTTTCATGTCAATAAAATGCAAACACTTTTAAGACAACAAACCAGAGGACAGAGTGTGCTGAAATAATTTGGGCAATTGTACTTTCACTAGTGAAGCAGATGTTAGAAATTTCCAATCAATTTCCAATAGGCAAGCACCATGGGAGAAATTTCCAATTTTCCAGCACTGTAGGAGATGTAAATAGGTGCCCTATTCCAGAATATGCAAGGTCCCAGCCAGCATGGGCTCTTGTTTCCAGTGAGGGGAAACATTGACCACACAACGTTCATAGGTCAATGAAGAACAGTAAGAGGCCTGAGAAAGGGTACTTACAACGTATATTTCAAACATAGGGGTAATCTAGTTTGGAGAAGATATACAGAGTGGTAAGTATCTGATGTGCAAATGTGATACAAAAGAGGAAATAAGTTTTTCCCCACACTGAGTGTGGGTAGGGAAGAAATGAAGGTTTTAAACTGGGAGATGAAATTAAGTTCCAGACTAGGAATATAACTTCCTAGTGGGAAGACTAGACAAGAGCAGGAATTGATTTCCCAGGGAGACATTAGAAATCTTGGTTTTTAAAAGTAAGTGGCGTGGGCATTTTCAACACCAACATGAGATCAAGTAAATGGACTGGATTATCTCATTTTCCTTGTATATCTACCTGCCTTACTGCTGAGGGCAGGGCAAGTGGAAAAGACAAAACCAGTTCAAGGTGGAAGAACTTACTGAGAAGACTGGATAAAATTCACCACTCTGCAAAAAGTGAATACCAGACCTGTGTAACCTAAAGGTTTTCCCAAAGTCCCCCAGATTAAGTGGTGCTTAAGTGCTCTAATGGAATTACTCTGTAATCACCGATCTTCTGAACAGGAACCTTCCTGTCTCTTCCAAAACAAAGTGAACCAAAACCTCTGAATTGCTCTTGTTATTTCAATTTAATCTTGTTTACTGTATTATTGCCAGGAACTAACCAAAACCAAAGCCCCACTGTGTTAAATATTATATTAGAACAGAACAATGAATAGTTCTTTTACCAGAAGGCTCATGGTTTGAAGGTAGACGCAATTTATTCTTTCTGCTTTCTTTTTTTTACCTTTGAGATCTCTGAAGAAATGTAAATATGTGTTTTCAGTATAGATATATTATATTTGAAATTTCAAGGAAAATTACTTTTTATCACCCTAATTTTCAGTGCTTACAGATTTCCACAATAAGCATTCTAAAAGTTGAACTCTTTGAGGTCTAATTTAAAGAGGTCAGAATTTCAGTGTTCTGGGGTATTATTATTGTAAATTTTTCATTATGTAAAATGTCTTTGTAGTTGGAAAAATATTCTACCAATTTGCAGTTACCAGCTTTTGAGAACAGAACTAAGTACAACAACTGTATCGCAGTAAAAATTGTTTGTCATTTCTGAATTACATTACCTGTATCTTGTTTTTCCAGTCTGAATCTGATTTTGTAAACCAATACAGTTTTAATCCAGTCCAAATGTCATTCAGGGCTATTGTCAAACATTCCATATCTTTAATGTGAGCTAAAGAAAACAATAACTCACATAAAGAACATACTGCATGAAATGACTTTATGAGTTTTGAATCTTTTAAACTTAATTGTTTTATCTCAATGTCTTTCATAACTGCCCACATACTTTCAAATTATTGGAACAGTTTTGCTATGTTTTAGCACTTTAAAATATATTCTTTCAACATAGTTTTGCTGGAGCATGGAGGAAATGAAAGCAACATCACAGCATTAGAGAAATGAGACTCATAGTAGAATGTATTTGCAGTGTGAATGAAGCAAATACGCAAGTGTTGTGTGCCCTTTTCTAGAGAATACATCAGCAAACCATACGTACATTACTTTTGTCTCATAATATATGAGAAAATGTCCTTAAAAAAACCTTAAAAGTAACTATTGCTAAATATGGGATTTCTGTTATAAATGCCACTGTATTAATCCCAAGGGGTTTAGACTGTCTGTTTGAATAACTATTATGTTATACTCGTTCTTCAAAGAAATAATTTTTGAAATCTAAAGTCGGTGTTGATCTAACCTCCAAACTATAAAGTTTGTTTTAAAAGAATTCTTAGCCTTTTCCCATTACAGGCAGTGATTATCTTAGGCTAGTACCAATCACAAAATTTCATACGTTTTTGCATTTCATTTACAATTTTGTTCTTTTAACAGTGTGTTGAAGCTACATCTACTGTATCTATTAAGGTCTGAACTTTATGTTGTTTTTCCCATCCTCTCTGTAATAAGCAAATTGAATTTCTGCAAAATTCAAACTGTCTATTTTCTTTTTTGTTGAGCTTTGTTTGTGACTCTTTTTCTCTTGGTCTTTACGCTTTCTTTCTGACCTTTTTTTCTTATAAGAGGGTTAAATTCTCAATACATTTTTTCTGGGTCCAGTTATTTGGCTTTATGCATCTACATACTCAGCTTTAGTAGACCAGTTAATAGGCCTAATCCACTGTGCCAGTTTTCATGTTCTTTGTTGAGTAAGAATGGACTGAAACATTTGTGTAAAGTTTGGTTGTGTGTTTTCATGATTTTTTGAAGGAGGCTATGTGTGCAAATTTAACCAGATGAGTAACGGTTTACAATCTAAAAACTTAAGTTTTCCATAGTAATATCTATGCAACTAAATCCATGATAACAGTTAAAAAAAAACCCAGTGAGGGGTCACCACAGGGAGGTACATCAGGATTTATGCAGGGCTTGAGTTAAATTCAGTAGTACATCAGTCATAGAAGATTTTCCTTGTTATGCTTAAAATTATTATTAATAACATTTACATAAAAATATGAAATTCAGTTATCATGAACATTATGTATTTGATAGAATATGAAAATAAGCAATATCAATAAAAGCATAACCTGAAGAAAAACTTAGAATTTTTTTAAAAAATATATTTCAAGTGGAATTTCAAATGATTTTATTATTATTATTATTTCTACATTCAACGCTGCAAAAAACAGAAAAGATTTTTAAAATTTTCACTGCATTTGATTGGTAGTTTAATTTGAAAGACCATAATCTAATGGGTTTATTACTTTACAATGAACCCATTAATCCATGTAAATCATTTACAAGGCTGAAAATCTGACCAAAGCTTGTTGCAATAAAAATGAGGCAGCAGTTTTCCCTCATTTGATGTAATAATTTTAATATATCTAAAAAAAATTAAAATACACATATTTTGTATCATATAATAGAATGTCTAAATTTATAGTTTGCAATAGTACATTTTATTAATTTTCAATATTTATTGTTTTGTTTTGAAATTTGGGAAATATATTTGTCCAATTTTCCCTCTTGATTTAGATATTCTTCAAAGATACTACAGTGAAGTGACATGGCCCAAAATCTGTTTTCACATTATAGCAATTAAAAATGATACAATATTATTTCTTTCTTTATGCAAATGAGAGAATTGAAATAGCCTTGAGATGATTTAGATACATTCATAAATCAGACAGGCTAAACAGAGTAAGCTTTTCTTTGCACAGATGTGACAGCCAGATGTGGATCTGCTTTTTATTTCATAGCTGTAATCTGTACTGGATTTAAGTTATTTCCTGAAAAATAAGGCATGCACTCAAAGCTGAAACATCACTAGCTGCTTCAGGTCAGTACTTTTTTTTAGCAGTGATCATTTCTCTGTTTGGACTCTTTTTCTCTGGGGAGGAGGTGAAACAGGAATTGTTGTTTCAGGGCTTTTTTTAAGAATTCTTAAGAAAGGCCATCAGATTTCATAGCATCCAGAATCAGTTCTTAATTTTCTGCTTGTTTAAAAGATTCATTCAAATTATTAAATAGGTTTTGGCCAGAGGTGCAAATTTTTTTTCACTGTAACAGATTTGTTTCTATACTACATTAACGCTTTTTTAAAGCCAAAATTAATATCTATCCCAAGATGAACATGCCGTAGTGTAGAGAGAGTGTACTATTGGCAAAGTCCCTTGCAGAACAGGAAGCTTTCATGGTGTTTTTTGTTCTATACTGTTGCTAATGCCTTCTCTAGAATAAAGACACCAAGGTTATTTCTTGGCATGCATGCCCTTCCAATTAAAGGTAATGGGTGAAACATTGTCCTCAGTTATGTGGTCATGATCTCCAAGAACTTTGTGCCAATTTTATTGGAAGTGATGAACAAAAAAATCTAAAATTTCAGCTGTGATTGCCTGTACGAGATTCAGGAAAAGCACTGTCATGTCTCTATGCTTTGTACAGTCCTTATTCCTGTTGTCTTGAAAATGAATACTCCACATCTAATCACTTGCTCTAAATCTAACCTCTACCTGTTCCAAATTAGTAAAAAAACTAGGCACTTGATAGTACAAACCCAAGATACTGATGCCTTCACAGAAAAAAAACAGTAAACAACATCCACTTGCAAATAGTTGAAACACAAAGATGACCTTAAAATACACAGTGCGTCAACTTTGCTTAGGCTTTCCTATTCATCTGCCTTCTGTGGGCTTTTCCTCTATTCAGACACTGATTTTCCTGGATTGTCTGACAGCTACTAGGCAGTCATTAGCTCTGAACCTCACATCTCTGCCTTGCTGTAAAGCTGAGTGTTCTGAAACAACGGGTAAAGGGCTGTATCAAACTGTGTTATGCTCATCAGGAGTTAGGCACTCTGAAGATCCTCTTTCTCTTCTGAGAGCAGCACAACTATGTCTGTAGAGTTAACTGGAAAACATTTGTTCTTTCTCCCATGTGTTCTAAACAAAAAGTCTGCTTGGTACATTTTTAGATTTTCTAGGCTTCCTTTCACTGTAGCTAATACAAGTTATATGGGGTTGTAAATTTTGATTCTTTTTAGGGGTTTATGACTCCCAGCAATCTATATGGAAGTAATTTTGTAGGTAGGAATAGGATCAGTTCTCTTTGTCCCTTTTTAAAGATATATTCTTGAAAGAACACATAGTAATGCTGTCAACTAGACCAAGGATATAAACACCTGGTTTGATACCATTCCATTAGAAAGTAACATGGGCAGTGAAGTATGATCCAGCTGTCTTGGAGTTTTCTGTGTTCAGATGATCTGTCTGCAGTTTTAGACATCATTATGAATTAAAAACTAATAGCTATAATTCAGCTTCTTCAGTTGCGGCATTTAGCATAACAAACCAGTTTTAAGGGCCAAGGAGGTCTTTCCAGAGAAGACCTCTTACCTTTTTCCCCCCCCTTTTTTTTCTATTTTCTTTTCATCATTTGATGAACTTTGATGCAGGTCAGCTATTTATCTGGTGCATATTTCATATTTAGTTTTTGTTAAGCATTATTATCTTGGATAATGTGGTTAGTTCCTGCTAATCGGGAAAAGAGAATAAAAATAGGCAGATGTAATTGGTTTATTTGGGCATACAGGAGGTTAGCGAGTAAAGCAATGCTGGCAAGGGAGAGTTCTCAAGTGTAATGACTCAGTATTAATTTAAAAACAGACTTAGAGAGTGGTCAGTTTACAATTTATAATCTCTCTGAATAGATTGGCCTGCAAATCTACACTACTTTTGCTGTGTTTTTCCAAAAAGTGGTTTGTCCTGGAACATGGTAAAATGGTAAATCCTGGCTGTAGCCCATCTAGAACAGTTTTCTGGTAAACAAGTGCTAGTTGTTTTGTCATGACAAGAATTACAGGACTCTTTTTTAAAGTCTGTTTATTGAAATTGTAATGTTAAATTCACTTTTAAAAGTCAATTTAGGTCTCGCATAAACAAGGTAGCAAAAATGCAATCCTACTTAGTATTACTGCCTCTTGCTTTAGTTACTGCCACTTGCATTTATTTCCATCATGATGACCAATCTCCTTAATTTATCATCTCATAAATCAAAAGCTGAAAACATTTTTTATGTATTTCAACATCCAGGGTAGTTTACAAATGGCAATCCTGGGTAACACTGAATATTTTGCCCTTGAGTTTGTGCTCAAACTACAAAAATCAAAATGCAGACTTCAGAGAAAGATCTGACTGGCTAGAAAATGTGTACTTTAAATAGAGAATGTGGTTAGTTTAAGTCACAGTATTTTTGAGAAAGACTACATGAGCCCTCTGTAGATGTCTTTATAATGAGCTTCCACATTAATTTTAAGAAATCAGTATGATGTGCTGCTTGCAGATTATAATGTAATTCTGTAATACAAATTAGATCAGCTTTGAATGTCTTTGAAATGTAGTGTGTTAAAAATGGTATGTACAGGTTAAAAGATACAGATTCAGAACACCAGGATTTACATGAAATTATCACACATGCTTTGATAGAGCCCTAGACTGATTCAAAAGAGCAAGTTTCATATGAAGCTGTCTCATTTTCTTTGATAGCCACCTTGATCTTTATGCAGTCATCTATTAATTATATTACAGATAAGGTAAATAAAAGTGTTGAAATATTGAGATCACAGCCTCCTTTTTTCTTGTGAAGACTGAAGGTATGCTTCTATGAAGTCAGTGAGCAACGGGGAATGATAAAGGTATTCTTTAGCTGTCAGACAGTATTTATTTTGACACGTGACTGAAAGATCTAGAGTTCAATAGCTAAGAGCATAACTGAAAGGGTAAAACTTAAATGTGATCTAGACCAAAGGTGCTATAAAAGACAGTCTATGAATTTTCCAGGGTCAGTGCACTGGATAACACTATTAAGGTTTTCCTGGAGGAATTATATTTCATTTAGTTCTCACAAGACTTTGCTGTAAGCCTCATCCTGCCATGTGCTGATCAATTGTCACTAGCACCTTTCTGCATTCCAGCTTGTTTCCTCTCAGGTTTGGCCTCTCTGATTGCCTCACACAAACAGCTTGAAAACTTTAACCCTGTTAGTTCTAGAGGAGCCCATCATGCTTAGTACAGACTAAACATAGGAAACTTGCTTATTTTATCAGCATTCAATATTCAGTAGTGTGGATTCTGAATGCAGACATTTTCCAGCTTTTTTTTTTTTTAAAAAAGGTAGCAACATTTAGCTAATAAGCTACAGTGTCACTGTTACACAGATGTGAATGCAGAATACTCTGTCTCAAGAAATTGGCTTACCCGCTTACTCTTTAATTCAAGATGTTCCGAAAGTAAATTCCTTTGCTTTAGGTAAGCCGTTAATAGAAATGTCTAACCTATAAAAGGTATTTATCACTGCAGGGATGGAATATTCAGCTGAACTTAATGCATTTGTTCACCTTAATATTAAATTCCAGTGTCCTGCCCTCTGTAGATACAGATAAGAGAACCTGCTACGAAAAAAAAAAAAAAAAAAATCAAACCACGTGTATCTCTGTTAGAACAATAGCTTGATTTAAACATACAAGTCCCTTCACAAAACCTTTGTGAGTGCAATAGGTTTAATTCAATTCTTTGCTTTTATAGACATTGGTATTGTCTGAATACTATTCAAGGGGTCTTCTTTTTTTATTTTTATTTAGGAGATGTCCACATATATTTAATTTTTAAACTGATATTGCTAACATTGCATGATATGGCTCACTGTGAGATCATCAAAAGTTAGTTACTTCACCTCTGTCTCCGTTTATACGCTAAAAATGTGAACTGGCAATATGCTCATAAAGCACTCCATATTGCTGTATTAATTATTGGTGCATTTCTTCTTTAACGGATTCTTTTCTAGTTCTTTATGTTTCAGTCATAGTCTTTAAAGGGTTCATTGTCCAAACATTAATATCATTCCTACCTCCATTGATGATATTTATAAACGTATGAAGAGGGAAAACAGTCCCCATGCTTTCAAAAGTAGTTTATATAAATATTGCAAGAAGAAAACTATTCAGAACCCTTTCCAGTATTTTTCTGTACTAAAGTTCTTTTGTAAACTCACTTTGTAGTCAAGACGGATGAGTTTTTTGTAAGTTTATTTTTCTCAAACCAAGGAATGCAATTAGGTGACTTTTATCTGAAACATAAATCTGCTGACTTGCTGCTAAAGTTTTGTAAAATGAGGAGGTAGGCAATGGTTACAGCAAGAATCTCCTAGACTGCAAATGTATAGGTGCTTATTCCTAATTTTGTGTTTTTCTCTGCAGAATCATTATGTGCAGAAACCATGTAAAGCATACAGTGGCTACAGACCACCTGAAGAGCGTGAGAGAATGGAAGGAAAGAGAGATGAACCCAAATCCCCTGGGAAAAAAAAAAAAAAAAAAAAAAAAAAAAAAAAAAAAAAAAAAAAAAAAAAAAAAAAAAAAAAACCAAAAAAAAACAACCACAAAACAACAACAACAACAAACAGAAAGCTATAAAAACATTATTCTTCTTGTAGGATGATCAAGTGATATCCTCTGCTAGATAGGTTTTCATCAAAGCCAATGATATGCTATGTGTATTAAGACAGTCTTTGGTACAAGGCAAAGAGTGGTAACATTTTTGTGTGGAAAGAAACTGATTTAATGTAGCAATGTACTAATGTAGAGAAGGACGCTTATTAGAGAAGGAAGCTTACTAAAGAAATAAGTATGTTTCCCATAAAACAGAAGTGGATTATTGCCAAGAAAGAATGAGCACTTTGGCTATAAGAATGTAGCTTCAACCGGTTTCCATTCATAAGCTAAATTTACTGCAAAATGCATTTTCTACTGGGTATGAATGTTCTTTGCTCTTCTAGCTTTTGGGTGGTTACTCTAAATTTGTCAAAACTGAAAAATTATGTCTACTTATAAGTCATGTGCAAGCTTGACATTTTTGAAAACTACATCCTGAACTATGTATCAGATCACAGAAGGTGCACTTTTATGGATAACTTAAAATAACCAAGACTTTTTAATGCAAATTTACCCTTTTTTAGGTTGTTGGGTCTTTTTAAACTTTCTCAGGGGTGGAGTATTGGGAAGGGGGATAAAAAAAGCCCCAAAAAACAATTGTCATAGCTCTCATGTCATGCCAGTATAAATGCTTTAATTTTTAGACACTTTAATGTAGTAGAAAAGTAATACATTCTGTCTGTTTATTGAATATGTTTATTAAAAAATCTTTAAATTGTTAATTTATTTTTGCCTCTGAATAAACTTACATATATATTAATTCATACATGTCACCTGTTGTTTGGGTGCTCGGGTTTTGTTGTTTTTTTGTTGTTGGTTTTTTTTGTTGTTGTTGTTGTTTTGTTTTGTTTTGTTTTGTTTTTTAGTTTTTCTTTTTTTTGTTTGGTTTTTAATTGTTAAAATAAAATTATCTTTAAATCATTCACTACAGTATCAAGTTCAGAAGCAAATGTTTCAGAGATTACCTCCAAATAGTTTTGGATTTTGGGACACAGACCAACATCTCATACTACAATGACCATGATATGACTGAAAAAAACCACAGTGCATAAGCAAGGTGAAGACACTGGAGTTGCAGCCAAAATCTCTTTTGATGTTCTAAACCAATCCTTGCCCTTGCAGCTGTGAGAGCTGGCACTGGCATGCTACTTGTTGATGTGCACAGACATGAAACTTGCGATAACACCGTGAGTGGGGTTGACATCAGGTGACCTCTTCTTTTGGGTGGCAAAGCAATTTTCAAGTAGAACAGTGGCCTTCAAGGGCCAGTAGCATGTGAGCAGGAGAGGGATTGGTTTTTTTCTGGTTCATAGTTTGCATTTTTTTTTACTTCAGTACTTTTTTTCTACCTTTTACAACCATTTTTTTCATCTCCTTCAGCCTATGCTGAATAAAAAGAAAAATCCACTGATTTTACTTGGATTGACTGTGTCTGAACCATTTAAAGTAGA
This sequence comes from Hirundo rustica, assembly GCF_015227805.2. Lineage (NCBI taxonomy): Eukaryota > Metazoa > Chordata > Aves > Passeriformes > Hirundinidae > Hirundo > Hirundo rustica. The sequence continues at coordinate 63,978,419 of NC_053450.1, forward strand.
ATGTTGGAGTATTTTTAGCTTCTATACTGAGATTTTATCTTTAGCATCATTTTCTCCCGATATGGATAGTTTCCGTGTTAAATGTAGGTATACCACATTAATATATTACAGAAAGTATTTTTAAAGATAAAGCTAACAGTTACTTTTTTTCTGCTTGGTTAAAAACTGTGTACCCTTGTTTGAAAAGAAAAGTAGGTGCTTTTTTGTAGGAAAATCTATATCCACAAGACTAAAAGACACAGTAAAGGGAATGTCCGAGATCAGCTGAGGAATTCTGAGACAATGTTGCGCTGACAAGTAATTAGAAGAGCTTGATCTATAATGCATTTTGAAAGGTCACTCACCCTGTGATAACAGAGGCTGACACTTCAGACCCTGGCTTCCTCTTCCAGATCCTACATGTCTGAGCAAATCCAGCAGTGCAGCACACCAGCGACCACTCAACAGATGTCTGTACCTGGTGACCTCAGACCAAGCTCCATCTACTCCTTGGCACACCCTATTCCAAAGCTACAGTGTATGTAATCATGTATGGTGTGCACCGTTACTGTAAATGCTTTTCAAGACAAAAGTAAGCTTCAAAAGGAATTTTAAACCATCTCACAATACATGTATATCTGAAGTGCACAAATAAGACAGGAAATAGTTGCACCACCTTTTCCACTAAATCTAAAGAATATCCATCCAACACGAAACAAAGAACAAGATTGTTGCAGCAAGTGTAGGTTCGCTCAGAGCTGATTAGAAGGTAGAAATTATACAAAGAGCCATCCATAAAAATTATGCAATTTTTACAATTATTCATTCTTGTTCTAATTTTTCTGCAAGCTTGTCATGGGATGTCCCTTTAACTCCCACTGATATATTGTCATAAGAAGTTCTGAAAGTGTGTCTTTCTCTAAAAATACACTTGAACTAGCTGGACTTCCTGATCTACTCCTCTCCCCAAAATAAACAATAAGTGTGATTTGTTTGCATTTGAGAAGTTGCTCTGAATACCTTTAAGTGCTTTTGTAGAAATGCATTTAACTGCACATATTATTCTATTTTTTTTTATATTATACAATATTCCCAATATTACAAATCCAAAGGATTTAACTGGAACATAAACCCCCAATATACTTAATATGATATGTTAAAAAATAGTAATTATATTTAATATTTTAACATTTATGAAAATCCTGAATTATGATAGATTATTTTGGAAAAGATCCCATGTTATTTGTTCCCTAATAGTCCCAGGGACATTAGACTTTTTCCAAAAGAAATATAAATCTTATTAAAAAAACTTTAGAAAGCTGGTGTGTATATGTCTAGAGAGAGGTTACTTTCCTTTTTCAACTTTTCTTCATCCAAATTCTGATTTCTTTGCCTTCGTCAGCCTAAATTAGGCTTTTAATGTTATTTTAGCAATTTTTATTTAATACATACTGAAAATGGTCTGGGCCTAATGTAAGCACAGCTGTGAAATTTGATTTTTATCCTCTTTACTAAAGGACTTGTGGGAGTATAAAGATTTTTATAACAGTGCTTCCTAAGGAGGTAAAAACAATCAATATACTACCACCTAAAAAAAAAAAAAAAAAAAAAAAAAAAAAAAAAAAAAAAAAAGTAGATAATTTGCACAGTACTCTTGACTATAGCAGTGATTAAATAAACACTAGGTAGAGTCACCACTGCTTATAAGCTGGTAAGGTTAATTCAGCCACTACCATCTACTTTTATGCATCCAGTTCTGGCATTGCGACAACAGCTCCAACGTACTTCATAGAGTCATGATAATTGAGTAGAAAGAACTTCTGAAGGTGATCTGATCCTGCAAGGCCATGTGAAATTTGGCTTCTCAGGGATGTGGCTGGCATAGTTTTAGATATCTCCACAGAAAATTCAAGAAATTCTTGCACGTTTGAAAACCTTTGTGGAGAAAAGATTCTTTCTAATATCTAAAAGTTGCTCCTTCCATCCATTGCCTTCTATCCTTCCACTGTGCATCTGTAGCGAAAGTCTGTATTTGGCTTTTGACATCCTCCAGGGTAGATGGAGACAGCAGTAAGATCTCCCTTCCACATGCCCTTCGTACTTATGAACAAAGTTCCTCCATGAAGCTGTCCTGCACCCCAGTCCCTGTTCAACCTGGTAGCCCTCTGATGAGCTCTCTCTGGCAAGTCACTGCCTGACTCACACTACCTAAGGAGCCCAAAATGGACAAAGCACTCCAGGTTTTCCTCTTCTTCTCAGAGCAGAGCAGAGAGGGACAGAGAATCTTGTCCCTTGATCTGGACCTCCCCATGTCAGCTCACCAACACCTTTGTTGTGAAATTATCTCCGGTTTTCTTAACAAATGTTTTGGTTGCTATGAAGAGTTGGCCATAGTTGGAAGCATGGTGCCTGCTCCTGAGGACACAGAAATTACCAAGAGGATGTACACAGGGCCTGTGTTACTATGAGGCTAGGCTGATTTCTCTCCAGTTTATCTTTCTCCTGTGTTTCTGCCCGCAAAAGTGTTCTTGTTTGGCCTAGCCAAGACAGGTACTCTGAGCTCTCATCTTCCCCAAGATGATGGCTACCACTTCTTAGCCCTCACTAGAAACACAAGCTTTCAGGTTGGAAATAAGCAACCTGCAGCCACATGGCAGCCACAAAGGAGAACCCCACAGTGCTATGGCCTGGTTGCTCCGTGCCATCTGCACTCTTTGCAGCTTTCCATGGTGTACAACCCACTTTCAAAGCATCCTTCTGCCTTTGCTTGTGCCCCCAGAGCTTAAGCTTTTACATCCCACACTGCTTTCTCTGGAGGCTTGATTACAGCCTGCTCTCTTGAATCAGCCTCTGGGCAGTCTGGGGAAACACCTGACTCCTACATGTTGCAGCAGCTTTCAGTCAAATTTGGTATCACTTTATTTTGGTCAGAAGCTCTCCTGGTTCTGTGTCACCTGAAGGAGATGGGGACAAGCACTGAGGGGGCTGGAGACCTATGTCCCTTCTGCAGCAGGTTTCTTACTTCTTTCTGAAGGGAATCTCATCCAGATCCATTCACAGAGGCAATGGCTGCACCTCCTGCTGGTCCCTCACTATCTCCTCTTTAATGTCATCTCAATCTCCAATGGGTCTAGGCCCCCGGTGACTTCAGAGCAAAACTGTTTTGTCACCTCGTGCATTCATTTTTTCTCCTCATGCATTCATTTCTTGTCCTGCCTCCCCAAATCCTTCCTCCTACAGGTTTTCTCCTTTCAGCTTGTCAAACCTTGGCAGGCAAAGGTGCTGGAATCACTTTTCCAGCAAGGAGTGGATTGTCTGCTGCATATTCCCAGGGGTGTGGTTGGTCTGGGCGCTTCTCATCAAGTCTTTGTGGAAAAATTTAGTTAAGGGGGCAGGCTTGTGACAGTCTTTCCCAGGCTGGACAGGGCTCTGGGGAAATCCTCCTTCATCGTAAGGTCTGTGTAAAGTCCTTTATGTTCCAATCAGAGCTGGCAACAACCCCCCTTTTCCTCTTTACACCCCTGACTGCTCCAAGGCCCCCCAGTAATCACAGATATGACACACAGCAACTTGGGGGAATACTCCTGTGGGTGGACTCCTTTTAAGGTACAACAGGTTACCCAGTATGGTCTGTCAGGTGGCTGGTGACAGCAAGGGGCTATTAAGACATATGTACCTCTGTTTCTTGACTCCAGGATATGAAGTCCTCCATCAAAGCCACCCTACTGAGGGGCTTCTCCAGGAATGTCTGGAAACATCTCAGTATGTCAAGGAAACTTTCATCCCAGTTCGGTGGGAAAGCTTGTACTTACATTTCTTGTTTATCATTCCCTCACACTTGATGAGTTTACAAAGAGAAAAGAGAAAATGTCAGTAAAGATAAGTTTCTTATTAACATTTAGAATTATTCAGTAAGAGTACTTGTTCCATGTGTATTCCAAGATCTCTGTGCAAGGGTAAAAATATAGCAATAAAATAAAATACATTTTACAATTATATTTTCATATAATTATATATATATTATCTTTTAATACATTATATAGTATGTAGTATATAGTATATAGTATATAGTATATATTATTATATATGATATATGATATATTGTAGATTGTAGATTGTAGATTAGATATATGTAATATATTAGATATATTCTACTTTCAACTTTTATCACCATTTTAGAATTTTTTTACTGTCTAATTTACATGCTTTTTCTTGATAAAACAAATATTGATCACTCATGAGAAAGACTTCTGTCCTTTCTTGAGAGGTAATTTATAAAACCTTCAGCATTACACAAGACCAAAACTGTATGCCATTTTTCTAATATTGTGGCATACTCCATTTAACTAATAGCATTATTAAAATCAATATTCTTGAAAATGTGGTCTGGTATCTAAACTATTTTAGATTAATGGTACTACTTCCTTAAAGTAGTGTTGAATAGCTCTTTCATGAAAACTGAATAGTCTGTTAATAGAAATTAATCCTAATAAATTGCAACAAATGAAAAAAAATTAGATTAATATGCCATGCTGTTTACTTAACCACTTAAAACCTGTAATGTACTTAGAGCTGAACTTCAGAAAAGACTCATAGAATTGTGTTTTATATTATATAGAGGAGTGTAACACTGTAATTTCCGTCATTGCTAAGAAGCAGAAGATTGAAAAATCACTTTCACATAAACCCACAACAAAAATTTGGTGATAAATTTGTCACACTAGCAATAACAGAGCTGTAATACAATAGTTAGTATAGCTGTAGTTTTACTTACAGCCATCGATGTTAAATACAGGCACTTGGCAAAAGAAACAGTCATTCTATTATCTGACCTTTTAGTTAGTGTAGTCAAGTGGCTGTCAGGAGCACTCCATTTTGGGTTTTGACAGAATTAAGATCTATTTTTTTACTAAAACCATCCTGGATAAGCTTATATCAAGAAGTAGCTTTTCTGTGTTATTAGAAAAACTAAGGCATTTACTGTCTATACGAAATTAGTTACATGCCAGGTGTGTAACACCACTGAATGTGTTGCAGCTAGAAACTAGCATTGTTTAGAAGCAATTTTTATATTAACTGGTTTTGGTTACATAAAAAATGGTCTCTGTACATGTGTGTGAGCTGTACACTATTATGTAAAGCAGATGAAAAAAAAAACTGTTAAGTCTTTATGCATTTTGTATTTTACGTACTTGAGGGGGGAAAAAAAGAACACACACACAAAAAAATAAAACCCCACAAAGTTTAAAAATATCTTGATTCATTTCTCTTAACAAATTTTATCTGAGGGACTAAAAATAGCCTTTACTAGGAATGTTTATCTTCTGTGAGCCATGGGGTTTATTGTGAGCGTTTGTGCAGGTGCATAGAACTGGAGGATCAACATAAGAAATTGCCCAAAATACATGTGGTAAAAGACCTGACAAGAAGACAAAATTTAATTCAAGAAGCATCAAGGACCCAGGTGCTATGATGCATCTTCTTACTACCTGAGTTTTTGCTCACAGCCCTTTATAATTATTCCAGCAATTGTGCAACGATTGTGAAGGTAGATCTACCAAAAAATGTGTCATTAACAAAACTAAAATATGCAAAGCCTTTGCTGATAATAATTCATTCTTACTCTTAAGAAGATGTTGACTCCTATGCTACATGATTTCCTTCTCTGTTTCAAAAAGCAGTACAGGGTTGTTAGAGTCCATCTAAGGAACCTGTTACCAGACCAGATGAGACATATGCTTAATATCACACTGGGATATCTGGAAGGATTTATTTACTGTATAAAGAAACACAGTATGCCCTTTTCTTCCACTTCATTAACAGTACTTAGTTGCTTCGGCTTTGAAATGAGAATTTATTTCTCTCCAGTCTAAAGATGAGTGCAATATTGGCAAGCAAAGAAAAATCTACAAGTATACACCTTTGTTTTATGTGCTCAGAAATCTCTGAATAGTCCCACCACAATTTTAAAGCCAGGGAATACCCTTCCTCCTAAATTAGGTAGCTGCAGTAAAGCTCCCTGTGCAACAGCTTTTAGAATACAAAATGTCTTTGAAGGGATATTGAAATAAAGCTGTAGGAACATTTTTTTCTTTATTTAAACATCGTGAAGGTAAGAGGAAGAGAACCGTAATTTATCCCATCAACAAAAGCAAGAAAACTTTAGCATCAGGAACATAGGTAAAAAGTAATAGTTATCAAATACCATATATGTTTATGTGATATTGCCATCGACATATATTTAGCCAGATATATGTTGTCAGGATAAAACTTCAGGGAAGGTAAAAATTCAGGCTTTCACAGATTTGAGAAGCACTGCTTCCCTTTGGATTAAAAGTGTATGAAGTGTGAGTGTCTTTCTCCAGCTATAAAGAGATGAAACTTCAATGCTTTCTAGCATGAGATTATTTTAGAGATAAATCAGACCTCTGTACTTTCTACAAGTCTAACAAAGTTTTCTAAGGCAAATTAAACAAAACAAAATACACAACAACCTCACCTTCCACCTTCTCCCCTTCCTTCTCCCCCAAAATCTTCTAGGTCCTGGAAAAGCTTTGTAAAAAAATTTTAAATTGACATGTAGTTCATATACATGTACTGATTTTTAGATGTACCGCTTGAAAATATCATGAAAGTGGAAAAGAAATAAAAGTTGTACTTATTTTGTAGTGACCTGAATTTAGCATCAGATGTTAAAATCAAGACATGAAATTTTGGTAGAGAGATAAAAGTCGTAACAAAGACCTGACCACATGCCGGATGATATTAGTGGCAGATGTGATCGTCAGAAGTGTGATGGCATTTCCTCTGAATAGGCGAATGTACTCTTCAAACTTTGATGTTAACATGATTAGCAATGAAAGTATGCTTTGTTCCTTTGCCTTCACATGGTCTCAATATTGGCAGTTATCGTTTACTTGTATTTTTAAATCAAATATTATCCTGCCCTGTATTCATGTGCAGATGCTTTGCACAATGCTGCTTTTTCTGTTGGACCTAAAAGAAAACTGTGAATCATTGTACTGAACAGAAGCTAATTTTTTTCCCTCTCTTTTACTCAATCCATGCATTTGTATTTCCTAGTTTCATACTGGAAGCTACAGTACCATGCTTTCCATACAACACCAATATGCCTATTACTTTGTCCATTGCCCCCAGAAACCATTAATTGACTGCAAACACAAATTTATTGCAAAATGACTGCAGTTTTATTAAGCAACAGGATTTACAGGCAATAACATAATCAATAGAACATTAATATGTTACATAATTAAGCGATTCTTACAAGCTGCGCCTGTAGCCTTAAATATATGGAACATCATTGTGACTGGTGACAGCTGTTGTCCAAAACCTATTCAAATCCTGATTTCTAGAGAGGAAAAATACATATCCTCCCTCAATTGTAGGGAAAATGTCCTGTTTATCCCATACATATCCTCATTAGTCACCTAAAAATTCTCACCTCTCCATCTTAAAAAATAATTATTATGTAAGATCGTTACTATAATACAAGTTAGAACAGCAAGGTATGCCCCTGAGAACATACTGGGATCAACTTTTTTATTTGAACTCTTATAAGGAAACCTGACAGTCAGGGATGTTTTCTGTATTTTGCACATTACTCCCAAGAGTAAAGACGGCACAGCAAACAAAATGGATAAAATATTAATTCTTGCACATTAGATTACTACTGAATGTCTTTCAGCTGCTGCAATAAATCTGTGTGTACTTATGGAGTTGTGTGAACCTAAAATAGAGTTTACTATTTCCATGAACTCTATTTGTTCAAGAATGAGTGACACTTGAGATGATGGAATCTGTTAAATGGTATCTTTCAAGAGCCAAAATGGTCTTGAACACCTAACTTTCCCAAAACTTGCACGAATAGTCTCTGAAGTTCTATGCCTTCTTCTTTAGCCAGAATTTTATTTATTCTTAGTACATGGAGACATGTTAACCTGGAAAGCCATGCCTGCACTGCCCTGTTGGAATGTGGTTTTGCTGGTAGCCCTGAGGTCAAATTTCCTGACCAAATTGCCTTACTACTTCCATGTACTTTTCAATTGTTCTCTGGTGTATGGTAGACATGTTGTTGCTTGAACAGGGAAATTTCTGGGACAGAGTAATGCAAATATCCAATACCCCCCTCATACAGCATCAATACCAGTGTTCTGTAATGTGTCTCCTGAAATACATAAGCCTATCCACTCTTATTTTGTAGACTTTGTAGAATTGGACCATGAGATCTTCATGCCATAACCCTGTTCCTCCTTTCTGCACCCAGAATTTCTCTCCTCAAAAAACCATGGCACACATACGCCTCTCATTTCTAGCTATGCACCCAAGCAAATGACAGTATGCTACTGCTGAGAAATTATCAAATCAGGAGAGAATCCGGACAGAATTAGTTTATTAGAGCATAGTCTGGGAAAGTCAGATACAGGAACTCTAATTTTACAGAGACCACTGACAATTTGGACCAAGTCAACTTAATGCAGAGAGGAAAGCATTGACATGTGGAGGAAGAAAAGTTGGTGAAGCCTTACAAGCCAAAGGCAGTAACTCTGATTGGAAGGAGGCTGTGTTTAAGGAGGTCTACCATAAGACTGCTGTGCAGCTTCTTCTATTCCTGGAATGGAAAATGGGAAGACAGATCTCCAAAATAGTAACTCGAAACATGAAGGAGAAAAGGGTGCCCCTAAAGTATACTTTAAAGGATACTTTAGGAATATACCCCTAAAGAATACTTTCAGAGAGAAAAAGAGAAAAACATCTCCCATGCACATAAGCCTATGAGTGACCTCTTCCTCCCGTTTGCTTTGAAGGACCTTCCAAACTAGCAAGGCAAACTCCTTAGCTTCTTTGAAATTACTGGCTAGGGGCAGTGAGAACTATCCCAAAGATAATCACTGCCCAGCACCACGCTTCCAGGCTGGCAACCTTCTCCACCATGCATCTACAAATTATTCCTCCACATATGTGATGGTGGAATACTCACAAGCCAGAGATTGGTTATTCTCTCACACTGTGTAGGATATAGTTCTGCTACACCTACAGTCATCTGAAAAACCCATTTTGGAAATATGCAGACTATCCTTCCTACTCCCAGTGAGGAGGAACAATTGTATTTTGCTGATTCCCTATTCCACAAACTTAAATTCAGAACTTTCCAAGGAAATTACTCAACATTTCTAGGAAGCAAGATGATCAAATCCTTAAGGGAGATTTACAGTAGAAAATATCAAGACACTGTTCATTCTGTAGAAAAGGAGGCAGAGTGAAGTAGATCACTTTTAGACCAGACTTCACACAATTTCACCATTGCTCATAGGGACTCTTGATTTACACACAACACACATACATAACTAGTTCTATCAATGCTGTCTGAACATGAGGATGAACATGGATTCCCTCTGGCAGAGAACTGTGTATTATCAAACACAACAACAACAACAACAACAACAACAACAAAACACCAAAAAAAAAAAAAAACCCAGATCAAAAGCAGTGTCCCAGGAGAATCTCACAATCTTATCCATTCTGGACACTTTCTTATGAATAACTGGGCAAACAGCCCAAATCCTGATCTGGTTAGAATTGTACATCAGGTTTATACATTTGACAACAATTATATATTTTTGTACGTTCAAACATGTGTTTGTTCTCTGGACTTAAGGTCCACTGGGACTGCCCTTAGCTCCACTGCTGTTTTCTTTGTCTTCCTTTTGAGATCAGCATGCACATGCTTGGATCCCAGGAGATGGGAGCCCCTGCACATTCAGGTATGGACTAAAGGTCTCTTACAGAAGACCTGTGAGTCTCCAATCTCATTCCAAGGAAAGGTTTGAAAAACATGATTGCCAAGTGCAAAAGATATTCTCCCTGGGATCAGGTATATGAGATAATGTGCTGCTTCTGACTAGGAGACGCACCGCCAGAATTTTTCTGCCATGCTTTGAAACTAACATAAGGAATGGCTTCTCTCAGACAAAACAGTAGTATTCTTGGATCAAGACTAGCAGAAGACTGTCCAGGATGACAGACTGTGATGTTTGTGATGATGTCCTGGGAGCAGTATCCCATTGCTCACCATCTTCCAAAAGTTCAGGAAAATTACATCCATATACACTAGCTAGTGAGTCCAGGAGTATATTTTCTGATGTAAAATAATGATGAAGGCTGGTACTCAGTAAGGATTTTTTTTTCTTGTAGTTTTACAGGAAGTTCAATTTTTTTTTTCCCAAGTAATTGGGGAGAAGAATGTTTTCAGGTTGAAGAAGGAAGGGAGAGTAAAGTCAGGAAGACAAGGAAGACATGGAGGTCTGGTCTAGAGGACAGTCAGTCTGTTTGCTAACAGCAGCCTGCTCTTACAGGAACCAAGGGAGAGACTCTTAGATGCTAAGAGAACAAAGAAGAGAAACAAAAAGGAGAGTATCACATGGAAGGGAGGACAAGGAAAGAGGGAGAAAAGACAAAAGTCTCAAAGCCAGGTAAAGGCCCTGAGAGTAGGTGATGAAGATGGCCTATGAACATTTACACAAATGGCCTTCAGCCACGCCTGTTCCATTCCAGGAATAACTGACTGAAGCCACATCCATGGTCAATGAGCCATGAGCCATAAGTGCTTATTGTCAGGAGAAGCTGCACAGATTGTGGCTCCAAAGGTAAGAGTGACTCAAAAGAGATGCATGTGAAAACCCTTTTATATGGGTGATTGTACTCGAGACCCAAAACCCCTGCACTGTGGATGCAGATAATACTCAATGGATATTGAGCAGTATCAAAGAGTGCTTTCCACAGAGATGTGACAAACTTCAATTAGTCTCTCAGAGCTTATAAAAGGCTATCAAACAAATGTTCAAGTACCATAAGCTCAATATTATTCTCAAGGGGAGGGGGAAAAAAGGCAAGCCCAACATCCTAATGAGACCAAAAACATGCACATACCCCTTGTGATGGAAAAGCAATCAAGAAGGATGATTTTGCTGGGGAGAACAGAACTTCTGCTATGCTTCTTTGATCCTCCATACAACCTGCATAAATCGGTAAGGGAGGACCTAGGCAAACGGTAGGATGTGTCTTGGCTAAGAAAACCATGTATCTGGGCATTTCAAAGAGCAAACATCTTACAAGCTCCTTCTGAGAGCATCCTCATACCCAGATAGTAGCCACACAAAATTTAGCACAAGATGAGACTTCATTAGCCTCCTGGTGGATTTACCAGATTACCAGCAGCATACAAATTTCCTGTGTTCAAAATATATCATCCCCTCTTACCTCTTGTCCCCATGTAGTCACTTAGATTCACAGAGCGGGCCTTATAAGCAAGGCCTTGGGGAACAATTCTAACATACATGTGCAAACACATATGCAATAATAGGCTACATATATATTTTTTTTTTAAAAGTAGTTGATGACATTAATTGGTTTCTACTTCCTCCTCTGCTCTATTGATTTCATTTCTTGTAAAGTTAGTAAGAAGATCACAACAGAGAAAATGTAACTTGAGAAGGAATTGATATGTTCTTCAAATTATTCTTCTCCAAAGGGAGATGCTGAACTAAAGCATCAAAATCTTAAGGTTCTGGAAAGTAAGCCATGGGAGACACACATGTTGTACACCTCCATATCCCATTCCTCTCAGAAGATTATAACATCTTCCATTAACACACTACTATGTATTTTAATTTTACCAGAGACACCATCACCACCACTACACTCTTCACTATATGAATGACAAATGGCACACTATTTTGTTCTCATTTGTTCTTAAAAACTCCTTCTGCTAAAAACTTTATGCTATGTGACCTTTATCAGTATTTTTTAATTTATTTTCTAAAACAAAATCTGAACTGCTGAAATTCAGAGCAGCAGTGAGGTGTTTTTGCTGTATCCATCCTCATAAGTCTCTTGCTCCCTCACACAACTTAAACCTGTGTCAGGTGAAGAAACTTTACCTTTTCCTCTCTGTCTGTAGTAGAACTACATATATGGATATGTTTATCATAATCTCACTTTGCAAAATTTTTTTGTCAAGGTTTCAAAACTGAATTTCCTTTGTAAAAAATAGCCCATTTTAAATATAGTTTTGTATGTGAATTTGTGAATTATTTATCCTTTTATAAAAAACTCTTCATGGATTTGCCTGATGTTTTTAGTAATTTATTCATAAACCCCCTTGTTTATAAATTTTCCCAATGATTTTTTTCTAGGTATACAGGATATTAGTAAAACAAGAGACCAAGAGTAGGTCCCTCAATCAATTCTAAACCTCCATAAACATATGGAGTAATTTTGAAATATGTTTTTGAGTTAAAAATTAACAAACAAACAAAAAAGCCCTTGATCTTAAGGCATTTCTTAAAATTGCAACACTTTCTAGGGCAAGCTGCTCTGATGACTCCATCGTCTGTAAACACCAGGTTGCTTTCACTACATAAATAAGTATGGATTTCAGTGTGTTAATCCAGACATGACAGCCAGAAGGTTTCCAGTGACATCACGCGAGTTGATGACACTGTGGTGAATACATTATGAGTATGTGGATGCAGTTTAACTGCACCAGTTGTGGCTCTACAACTCACCTGCTGTCACTCTGAGTCTTTGAAACATCCCATTACACCTGAGTCTCTGTCAGGTGAAAATCCTAATTCAGAGGCTCAGGTTCCCATTTCCGCCATAAACAAAGCCTAACTTGGGGAAAGCTCTTTTCTACCTCTGCATCTCCATCCTCCGCTGGTCTCACAGAGGCAGTGTTTCTTCATTAATTCTCTGCCGATCTCATCTAGTACAGTTTCACCTGTTCCAGGACAGTAGCTTTCTCTAATGCCATATGGAGCCATTTTAAACAGCATTCCAGGTGATTCCAGGTACTGCTGTTGCAAAGCACAGAAAAACAATAATCATTTCCCCTGGGATTTTGAGTCTGAGCTGCTTGCTCTTTGATAGCCTAAAAACAACAAAAAAAGTACAATGCATATATTTGAGCAAAACATTACTATCATAGTAAACCAAAGGCTGATGGATGAAAATTTAAAAAAAATAATTAAAAGCAAGACTTACATATAGACTTGTATAGTTATCCATGCAGTTATCTTGCCCTTTGCTCTGAAATGATCGCATGAACAGCAGCAAAGTAAAACTAACACTGATCTTAACTGTTTAAATTTCCCACTGTTGCTTCCAATTAATGTATGGATTTTCTTGAAATCAAACTCATCAGAGCCTGTATGTAAATTCAGTGGTCCTGGATACTGCCATTTCACTTGCCTGTGATTTTTTCAAGTTACTTGAAAAATAGGAGAAATATTACTACAGCAATTTTAATATTTCTGCTCCTGTATCATTATCAGATAAGAAAAATCCAGTATTTGAGTCAAATTATTGTTTTCTTTATTTTTCAATTTTGCAGCACCTAGAATAAATAGATGGAGGAGTCCCCATCTCAATCACATGTGAATATTCCAAACAGCTATTTCTAGTACCACAGCTCACATCTTATGCTTTTCTAAATGGTCTTCATTCCTGCACCTGTTGTGAACTGTTAATATTTGATTATCAATAGTGATGCCACAAGGAAAATACAATTGTATAAGAAGGATCACCCCAAAGTCAAAACCTAAGTATACAAGGATTGAGATGAAAGAAATCAATATAAATAATGAGGGGGCAGTGGGACAAGGCTCTGCAGAGGTGGACTTGCTAACCCTAAACCCTTCCACCTGAATTATAACAAGTAAATCAAAGCACTCGTATATCTGGATCAAGGCACTTTCCAGCTTTGCTTTAGTGACAAGGGAATGGGCATTACCCAGAAGCTGTAGGGTGATGTTCAGAGACAGCTAACAAACCACCAGCTCAGCTTTTCTTTTCCACAGGGCAAGCACTCTGAATGCTCCTCCTCCCCTTAACTTGCTGAAACTTGCAGTTGTGATTCACAACCTGACCAACACTGATAGATAACAAACCACTGACCTTGAGGGCGGCTTTGTATGTCAGCCTTCTTATTGCGTTGAGTCACCGCGCTCCTCGTGTGTGTTATTTTAAGTAGCACATTTATCAGCCAGTACCAAATAGAATACGTGGCCATGTGTATTTTATTAGTGGGGTTTGAGTATTAAAAAAAAGAAAAATCGGAAAAAAATAACCACTTTATTTAAAAAAAAAAAAAAAAAAAGGGGGAGGGGGGGCTTGAAGGCTCTGACACACTTAAAAAATCTTGTTTTCAGTTACAACATAAGGAATCTATATAGATGCTAATATGTTTGCATTTGTAGCTTTTCCAGATTTTTTTCCCCAGCACACCGCAGTATAGCAATGTCAGAAATATACCATTCCCCATAACAGGACACATCTGTGGTGAATCTGCACAGAAGCAATTAATTTCCTCATGGTATTTTTACACTGGGGTCTTAATGCAATTCCCCACTATACAAACAAAAAGCTTGAGACAGCTCCTGCTGCCTGATAAAAAAAAAAAAAAATCAGATTGAGAAGGGCTGTTTGGCCTAGGACTGCTACAGGCAATGACTTGTAATGAGGCATCCCAACACTAATTATGAAGCTTATTAAAGAGAATTGTTTAAGTTGTACTAGAGTGCATGCTATAATCACGTTAAGGGAGATACGCATACTGAATTGGGGTTCTTCATTTTTTTCCCTTAGAGAAGTGGACCCACTACCTAATGAAGCCAATTTGGGTCTCCATTTATAGCAGCAATATCATTGTGCTTGGCAGACCGGTCAAGATGAATTTGATGGAGAGGCAGGTGAGAACCCCAGCAGCTTGGTGATAATTCACACATCATAGCCTTCACAACTAACTAACATCTGCAGGAAAGGGGGCCAAGAAACTGTCAAAAAACAAATACTTTTAATCCAGGATTTTATTATTAAACTTCTCCCAATTGTTCAGTAAGGTTGAAAAAACAACATTTCAGTGTACTGTTTCAGGAAAGGAAAAAAAAAAAGAAAAAGATTAATAAAGATGTTAGGAGGCTGAACTGCTGTGAGATTTGTTTAATTATTCCCCACAGTACTGCCCCAGCAATCTGCTGACATTTAGCCCCGACCTTGCAAATCCTCAGTAAATATTAATATATCAACTCAAACAGGGACCGTTGTTTTATTGGTTCACGGAGCTCAGAGAGATTCGCCACAGCAGTGAAAAATAATGTGCAGAACTGAGGAAGAACGGCTCCTTTGATATCACCTTCTGCTGCACACATGTGCTGGGAGCATCAACAAAATGGAAATTCTGTTACTTTGCCACAGCTGTAGAGTGACACTTCAGATGCCTTTGCTTCCCTTTGTACAGCCTGCTGGAATAATCCCAAAACCACAGTGGCAAGAGATTAGAAAACACACACACACACACACGCGCGCGCGCGCGCACTTATACACACACACGGCGGAAGAGAGAGAGAGAGATCACATTTTATTATCTGACACTGTGGATATTTTAATAATGGTAGGCTCCCACCTTAAAACCTAATAAGCTTTGCCAAAAACAATGAACGTGCTAAAAAGAGCCAAGGAGAGCTGAGTGCAATCTCCTGGAATCTGTTTACTATGATGACTTTGCTGTTCGCCTCCATGAGTGCCACATAAACGTCTTTTTTCTCCAAACATTTGCCCCCACTGACTGCTTCCTAATGTATTTTGTGTGCCTACAGTCCTCACAAATCCTAACAACGCACCCCAAATTTATTTCTCCCTTTTATTTGCTTGCCTCAAATGTAAATGTACACTGTTTTAATATCTTCTCATAACTATACCTCCATTACTAATAGATGAGTGTTTGATGTGGGTCAATACTGCATCCAAAATTCTTGGGTTTAGGGGAAAGGGCTGCTGTGCAACATTTGGCATTCAGATGTATTGAGCTGCAGAGTTAATGCGTGATTAATTTTATTCATAAAAATGTTAATCACTTCATTGTGAGATCTCTTTAACATTCTGTGCACTGAACACCTTTTAACTTCTTTTTCACACAAGCTCACAAATGTATTTAATATTTTCAAACATTCTGTTATTACCAATAACACTGGTAATTAAACATACATTTAAAATGCAATAAAAAGCTGGCAAGTAACGGCATGACGCCGAACACAAATGGAAGTCCATTGCCCACCGCCTCTCCCGTGCCCCCTCCCCCTTGGCAGCAACTGACCAGTTTCTTTAATGTGCACTTGTTTGCAGAGTCCCAGAGGCATTTTTATCCCTCAAGCCTACTCCAACCCTCATTGACACAGCCGAATACCATGAAAATAATACAGCCATGTAGCAAGCTGTAGATGGTTCTAAAAATAGTTCTGTTCTCAGGGAGGGGAGGATCACGGTGTTGGGCACATCATGGCAGGTTGGGGGCTCTGAAGGGGTTGTTTCGGGTTTGGATGGGGTTGGGACTTTTTTGAGACAAGCACTCAAGCCTCATCTGAGAGTGGTGTCAGGCACTGGTGGGTGTGCCGGCTGCACTCACTGACTTCTTGTTTCCAGCTGGGCAAGGCTATTGTGAGTGTATTCAGCCAATGCACTCATGAAACTGGATAAATGGATTAGTGGATCAGAGACACCATCGGCATCTTCAAAAGGAAAACAGCAGCCTGCAAAAAGACTGACATTTGTGTACTGGGGCAGAGGGTGTGTGAATGCTCTGCCTCCTCCAAAGGGACAAGACAGTGATAAACTTTCCACACTGACCACCTCACTTTGTGCTACAATTGACCAACAAAATAAATGGATTGCTTCATTGTTTTTGAACCGTAGGCAGCACAGGGAAAGCGCTCCTTGTGCAGCAACAAAGGACAATGTATTGTGTGGGGCCAACAGCTCAAAATAAAACCTTTAATTATCTACGGGTCAGCCATAAATCTGGAATAAAAATAAATGTTACTTTTTAAACTCGCCTTTAATTCTGCACAGAGTTTATGCCGGCGCTTTCTATTCTCTCAGGAGAGGCACTACTAGGAGTTGGTGTGCACCCCACATTTGCATTTTTGCATCAGCCTGACTCCCAAGGAACGTGTTAGGAAATAAGTTTGGCTATCAGACATGAAGGAAGTCTATAAGGCTAATTAAAGTAAACAAAAACAGATAAAAGATGCATTTTTTTCACTTTTTAAAAAAACACTCAGGCATGTATTCTCTTCACATACGCACAAAAAGAAGCCAAAACTAATATTAATAGTGGTGACGGGACTCAAGTAAATTAATTCCTTACAGAAGTACATTGTTTAGTTTTAAGAGCTCATATTTTCGAAGTCTTAAATTTTGAATACCTACTTCTATGGGGTTTTCAGTCTCCTGGTACCCAGCGATTCCTGTCCACATGGCTGGTTTTATGGGCAAGCTATGAATGGCACTGCATGGGGGCACCGCACAATGGGGAACACCAACCTCGCCAGGAGCCGTTTCTGTAACTTTTCACTGGAAAACACGCCACGCAGGCCATGTTTATTACATGTTCCAGCATTTTACTTGATTTGTTGGTCCCAGGTAAGTTTTACTGCTGAAACCCAGCGACTTGAAGCCTGGAATCAGGCCCCATGTCGCTCCTCACCACAGCCCCCACAGAGCCAGAGGTGGGCTCAGGCCCGGCTGGCCATCACCACAGCCCTTCTTGGCAGAGGGGGACCTGCGGTCCTGCAGCTCCACGGCTGCCACCCGCTTCCCATAGGCCAGAGGGGACCTGCCACTGCTTTTCTATCCATGGCTCCCTGATCCATGGCTGGCAGCTGGGTTTTGGGGCCAGTGCGTGGTTCCTCTCCATCCACCTGCAGGCCTGCATGCAGGGCTTGGGCGCATAGGGGTCACCAAGGAAGCAGGGGAGCCTCGCTCCGGGATTGAGGCAGCGGCCTGGGGATGGAGGGCGTGTGCTGAAGCCCATGTTAGATGCTCTCTTTCACAGGTCACTTACAACTCGCCGCCCCTTTTCCTGTGCTGCTTGTGTGCGTCTGTCACAGAATAGCCCAGGCTATTCTTTACATCTCACCTTTTAGGGACACTTGGGAACTAAATATATATATGTGTGTGTGTGTGTATATATATATAAATATATATATATAAATATATATATAAAAAAAATTGAACATACCACAATAGTATTGGAACTAGCCAGGTGACGGAAGACTCCCGCTATCGCCCTCCCCCGCCCCGCCTCAGTGCGGCCGCTCGGCCTCAGGGCGCGCCCCGGGGCACCCGGAGCCCCGTTCCCGCCCCGCGGGGTGCCCATCCCTCAGGGCGGGCACCGGCAGCCCGCCTCTCTTCCGGGGGCAGGCGGCCAGGACGGCGGGCCGATGGGGAGGAGGATGAGGCCGGGCCCGCAGCCCCTTCCCCGGGGCTGGCCGGCGGTGGGCGCGGGCGGCGGCCAGGGGACCCGCGTCAGCGGGAGCCCCGCCGGGCAGAACTAATGCCGGGCCGGCACTGTGCCCCGCCAGCCGCCGGGTGGTTTCAGTACGAGCCTGTTTAAGCGGGGCCGATGGCCGGCCGAGGCGCAGAGCCACCGCTGCTGCCGGCCCCCGCCTCCCCGCCCCCGCCGTTCCGCGCTCTTTGTAATAGTCTCATCTACAAGGACGATTGAAACTTTATAGTGCATGATTCATAGAGCGGGGCTGGCGCTCGGAGCCGCGGCGCATATTACATTAATCAGTGTCAGGCCACTAAAACAGAGATATGAATATGAATTCTCCATATTGCAGGGGAGATAAATGTGCTAGTGAATAATTGATCGGCGGCCATGGAAGGGAAGAAAAAAAAAAAAAAAAAAAAGGTTGGGGAAAACATAGTAATACCGTGAAAGTTAGCAGGACATGGAGCGAGCCCCGGGACCAGCCCGCACGGTGCCCCCGCCCCAGCTCCGCCGGTCACTGCTGCACTGCTGTCGGCGGCAGCTTCGGGCCGCTCCAGTTTCAGAGAGAGTGCATCAAAAACTCAACCAAAGCAGCAAGAAGAGATGACAGGAGCCGGGAACGATAACAATCATAGGAACGAGCCAGTTTGAGTACACACACCCTACTAATTTTCTTCTTCCCTTACTCTGTTTTCTTTGGTGTTTTTTTGGTTTTTTTTTGTTTTGTTTTTTTTTTTTTCCTAGTTAAAAATAGTCGCTTTTTTTCCCTATTTTTTTTTAATAAAACAGAAAAAGAACAAAAAATGAGGCATGCATACCAATCAGCGTGTTTCATAACTACGTCTCTGTGACAAAGCCAAATCCCCGTGAAGCTGCCGTTTGCTTTTAATCTGTTGGCAACTGCTAATTTCTGAGTTTGCTGAACTCGAGATTACATCAACTTTTCACTGTTCTTTCTTCACAGATTTCTGCCATTCTTCTGTTAATGCTAAGTAAATAATAACAAAAACAATACTTTTTTTTTTTTTTACTGGGGGAAGATGGAGGGTTATGCAGACGTATTAAAAAAGTGTATTCTGGCAGCCTTTTAAGTAGCACTAAAAATGTATCTTGGCAGTCTGTTGTGCTAAAAGAAGTATTAATCCTTGTAGTTCCCGTTAGATTCAATGCAAATTTTCTTATTGACTTTATTTATCAGGTTCGGGCATCGTCATCATTAAAAAAAAAAAAAAAAAAAAAAAAAAAAAGTAGGAAGCTAGTACTTTTCCAATTTACTCTTATCAGCTCGAAGCATTCCCAATTACGGCAAATCGTTTAGCTTAAGCTTCTTTATTTTTCTCCCAGCACTCTGGTATTTTCTGGTATACATCTGCTGAGGTGTATCTCAATGAAAATGACAGAAAAACTACAAATTATTTTCCTGCCAGGGTGACGTAAACGCTCATTCCTAGCACGGTTCACGTGACAAGCGAAACCTCGGGATTATGAAGCTCCCGCTCCTTGCTAGAAGCGGCGCGGGAACTCCCGGCGGCGGGGAGCGGCTGGAGGCGGTGTGGGGGCGTCCCGCCCGGCCCGGGCCCCGCACCGCACCCGGCCAGCCTCCGAGGGCTCCGTGCGCTAGCGCAATGACCACCCGTACACGTCCTCTCTCTCTGAAACTTCCTGCAGCGGAAATGGCCACCTCACTGTGGCTTGCCGGGGAGGGCAAAGGCGATCACCCTGCTCCCCCAGGTGCCCGATAGGCTGAGGCAGAGGGCTTCGGGGAGTGCTGGGCACTGAGGCACGCAGCTGCTCCGGAGCTTTTCTGATTTAAACAACGCGGCGGTCCTCAGCTGGCCTCGGGACTTTCGGGTTTTCGCTTTTTTAAAGAGGAAGCCACTTGCGCTCCTGTCCAAAAACTTTGGGACCGGCGCAAGCCCGCTCCGTCCGAACAGACGGCCCGCAGCCCTGGGTGCGCTCCTGCAGCAGCCGGAATGCAGCTCCCAGGCCGTCCCCGCCTTCGCCAGCCGCAGGGGAGACAGGATCCGGGTGCTTCATCCCATCCCCGGCAAACGCTCCGGGCGCGGTGGGGAAAGACGGTGCTGCTGACCCCGCGGGGCTTCATTCATGGTCCCCCGCTCCCGGTAACACCCTCAGCTGGTTGGGGAGGGAAGCGTCACAATTGTTAGCATTACTGAGGGGGGGGTGGGGGAGGAAGAGGTGGGAAATTCAAATAAGCAGAGGAGAAAATAAAAAAAAAAAATAAATCCAGTTCTGCAACAATCAGCTCTAGAGATGCTGAGGCTTCCAAAGGAGGAAAACTGCCAACCACATAACTACTGGGAATTATCCCTCTCCGGAGGATAATCAGAACTGTAAGCGCACTCCGGAGGATGCTGTTGGCTTTCTAGCCGAATTAAAGGCGGGCAGCCTGCGGCTCTCCGTCCCAGCCGAGCGGAGCCGCGGGCCGGGCGCGGGGACGGCGCCGCCCGCCGCCCACAGAGGGCGCTGCGAGCCTGCCCAAAGCGCGGCCCGCGGCTCCGCTCGGAACCGCTCGGAACCGCTCGGAACCGCTCGGGGTGCCCCCTCACAGGCGGACAGGCGAGGCGCGCACAGTCTCTGTCCCTCCGCTCGCCACAACTCAAGTCCCTGCTGGGGCTCCTGTGCCACACGGGAGTCCCCGCTCCGCTCCCCCGGGACAGTTCGGCAGCGCCCCGCTCGCAGCGCATCCCGGCGCGCCTTTTAAATGCCGTCTCCAGCTGGGAGACGCGGAGCCGGTCCAAGCGGTCGGTCCCCGGCGGCAGCGGCACCCCGGACGGCCGGGTTGCTCGAGGGCGGCCGCGTCTCCCAAGAGGAATTTGGGAACCGAGGCAGCCGGTGCGGGATTGAGGCGATTTCATCTGAATTGATACGAAAGAGACAGCAATTGCATCAGGTTTACACCAGCACTGACCCGACGCACTGTTAAGCTCTACAGGCTTGAAGACTTTTTTTTTTTTTTTTCCCTTTTTATTTTTTATTTTTAAATACTCCTCACTCTCCCCGAAGGCTAAATTACTCTAGTTTGGTAAAAAGGTACTATGATCTCTTTTGTTGGAACAATTACCCCCAATTACCAAAGCAAGACTATCTGTGATTTGAGAAAACGGGAAAAAAAAAAACAAAACACCAAAAAACCCCACAAAAAACAACACTGAAACAACTAAAAGCCAAAATACAAACTAATTGATGGTATGCTAGGAGCGGCAGGATGTCAAAACGAGTCTCTTTCCAGAGATTCTCCTTCAAATATTCCACATAAAATCTATTTTGCCTGACCTGTTTCTCTGCTCCATCAGAAAAACGCAAAATGTAGGCGCTCACCATCTCCACCTCTTTGCCAACAGATCTCTAAGCCATAGTTTACCGAGGCTGCTCTTTGGTTGAGATGATTTTGCAGCTAAATCAAGATGAATATTCTGATGTCTGACAAAAATTTTATTAATATTTTATTTGAAAATCTCATCTTGTTTCCAACAATTCCTGGTTTGAGGTTGGTTTAGTTTGGATAGGGCGTCACCGCATTATTTCTTAATGACTTTCCCAGCTGCTTCTTTCCATTTTCCACCATCAACAACCATCTGGTATCTTATTAGCACCTCAATGCTCATTTAGTGTTCTCATTTAGGAGAAGAAAAAAAAAATATAAAAAGAAATAAACACTCAAAATGTTACAGATTTTAACGGACCATCTTTGGAAGATTAATGCCTTTATAAAAACGATAGATCCTGTCTCTCCGTCTATTTTCAACCAGCAGATCGGAATCGCAAAACTTTCTTCTAAGATGTGCAAGAGCTGCCTTTTTTTTTCCTACTAAAATTGTATTTAATCTCACAGGAAAATATCTTTCACCGTCATATTTCCTCTGTGTTTATTCAAAGCGCATATCGTTACAAATATTTTTTTTTTCCTAAACTATTTTTTTTTTTTCCCTTGCCTGGTGATATATACCAAAGCACTAAAGCTCATGATCCTGTTTAGCAACCAGTTTGGGTAGCAAAGTTATACACTAGGGAACTGGGAGAAAACTTGTCCTTTTCAGTTTTAGGAAGCTTTTTTGTAGTGTAAGTGGAAGTCAAGTCCATTTATGTCTGAAAAATGGATACTACAGAACACACCTGAATCACCACAATTGAAAAAAGTTACTTTAATATTACTAAGGCAAGAGCCAGGTTCACTCAACTTCGTAAATTTGTGTGTATGAAAAAGCAATCTCGCAGCTTGTTTTCAGCAAAATACCTCGGATTTGCTACTTTAAGTTTCAGTTACCCAGTGGAGGAGGCTTGACTTTTTAGAAAGCAAATGATAAATGTTTGAATAGATTTGTAATATAAGTCTAAGATGTGCAGCAACAGAATACATACCTGAAGAGAGCTCATAATTTCATTTAGTTTATTAGACAAAAATATATGATTTAGACAAGTTTTGCTGACGTGTTATTTACAATCTGAAATCACTCTATATACAGAAAAAAAAAAGAAAACCACAAACACATGGGAAACATTTACCAAACAAATAATCCAAGAATGGTTAGAATAACACGATCTGAAATGGTACAATGAGGAAAGGGATCCGTCTACAGATTTGTGTAATGCTTTTATGGATTTGCACCACCTTATTGCAAAAAGAGATTGATGGAAGTCGTTAATACCGTTTCCTTTTTTTTTCACTCTCTCTGTCCTTAATATCAGTCTCTGCAATATTTTTTCACCAAATCATTTAATCAAGCAGAAGGGAGAGCTGTTAAAATTCTTGGTGTTCCCTCTTGCTGAGTCAAAGAGCTGCGTGGGGGGGAAGGGGGGGGGGGGCGGAGGGAAGAAAAAAGGAAAAAAAAAAGTAACAGTCTTTCAGAATAAAAGTATATTTTTTATTATTATTTCCTGTCTATTGCTATAACATCCGCATCTTAGTAATAGATAATCGCACAAAAATCATTAGCTGGTGTAATTAACAGAAGATTATTGAGATCCGTTAAGTTTTAGAAAAGTTACAGTCTGGCAATGTACAATTGCAATTGCGTCTGAGTTTGAAAAGATTAGAGCAACTCCTGTGCTATTCTCATTGTTTGTATGTATTATTATGGTGATGATTAGGTGTTATAATTAGTCTTTATTATTCAAACACTGTTTCACATAAGTAACATTCCTACAGTGAAAGCAAAAAACCAAACTCACTTGTCACGGACAGGCTGGAAGGGCGATTTTAGCGGCTGGGGTGGGGAGTCAGTTCTTGGTACATTTTCTCTTTCTAGAAGGAGAAAAAAAAAAAAAAAAAAAAAGCCAAACAAAAACAGGAGAACCATTTTAGAATAACAACAGTAAGAATCTGGACGCTGTGCAGAGAACACACTACCCCTCACCCTCCTATTCAGATGCGTACAGATACATGCGTATGTGTATACAGCACTATATCCTGTCTACTCTACTTTCAGTATTTAAGTAGTCTGCAAGCTTTTCTTGACACATTTTTACTGTCATTGAAATTATTGGGAGATGAGGGTCATGAAAGGGGGAAGGAAAGCTCAAACCTATACGTTTCACTGTGCTTTTCCTGCATTTTCATCTTACTAGATGGGTATATAGGGTGAGAATGTAATAGGCCTCGTGAAATGTGCTTAATGTATGTGACCAACACGCTGGGTGGGGGGCCGGAAACCAACGCTAGAGTAAACTGTAGCTCCATTAAAAGCAATCAGTTACACCAGTGTGACACCATTCCTCAAGGAGAAGTTCACGTGCATGTGTTGGGGAGTGGAGGGAGAGGTGGAAGCCTGATGCATTAATTACCTATGTGTTTGGGACTGGTCCTCTCTGAAGGTTTTTCGCTGCTTAGAGCTCCCAGGGTTGCTGTTAAAACAGAAGATTGTTGCTGGGCCTGGAGGTGGTGATTGTGATGAGCAGCATGGTGGTGATTTACTCCCAAAAAGGACCTCACATTTAGAAGGGAACTCTGAGTGAGGAAAGCCCCATTTGTCCAGTTGTGAAATTTGCCAATCTGGCATGTGTAGAGTCCATGGCTAGGGAGAAAAGCAGGGTGCTGAATCTGAGGAGAAGTGTGGTTAACCTGGGGAGGAGGGGGAGGAGGAGGAGAAGATTTCAGGGCACCATCAGGACTGGTTGCCGTCTCTGCCAAAGACCAGATCTTGGGTTTGCTGTGAGATGGCATCTGTAAATTGTTCAGCCCCCCAGGACTGAGGATTCTCGTGCTATTGTCAGAGGCCTCCTTCACCATGGCCAGTGCATCTTTGGGTTTCACCCCTTCAGACCCCGACAGCGCCAAATCCTTCTCCTTTTCCAAGTGCTCCTCTTCACTGCTTTGTCTCAGGAGCTCAGGCTTCTCCTCCTCTTCCTCGTTGCTCTGCTCCTCATCATTCTCATCGATTTTATCTATATCTATGCTCTCCAGGTCAATTTCCTCATCATCTTCATTCTTTTCGGGGTCCCCCTCGTTGTCACTCCCGAAGAGGTTTGCATCTTCTTGGTCCTTACTCCTGGAGCCCCAGGTCACCTTGTTCTCCTTCTTGAGCCGCCGGCGGGCGTTGGCGAACCAGGTGGAGACCTGGGTGAGGGTCATCTTGGTTATGATGGCCAGCATGATCTTCTCGCCCTTGGTAGGGTAGGGGTTCTTGCGGTGCTCGTTGAGCCAGGCCTTGAGGGTGCTTGTGCTCTCCCGGGTGGCATTTTTGGGCCGCCCCGGGTCCCCGTATTGGAACTGTCCGTAGGGATAATAGCCGGGGGCAGTGTGGGCAGCAAAGGTAGCAGGGTGGACACCCGGATTATCTTTCAGCTCGTACTGGGAGCCCTGCAACACATTCAGACAAGCGGAGAGGAAAAAGCACATCAATTATCTCGTTAGCGTCTCTAACAGACCTGAATAGGCTACTCCGGGAGCCGGAATACGCCTTTCAGCGGTGCAAAGGGTCTTCACAGCCAAATTCGGCCCTGCCCGGTTCAGGCTCTTCACATTTAGGTCATACAGAGAAGTGTTCCCAAATGATTCCCCCTTCTTGCAGGGACAGGAAAGAAAGAGAGGTGCTAAGCGGGGCTCTGACAGACACCATGAATATTTTCTCCGCAAACCAAGCCAAAGCAAACCAAACGATGGAAACGCAGCAACTTCGCCTCGGCGAGACAATTCATGGTGCCCTTGAAATTATCAGGCACGTAGGACAGGTACTACACCGCAGTTACAAACTAACGCCCTCGCACAGCGCCGCATTTATCTGCAAAGTGTCCAGGAGGATGTTAGAAATGCATGCAGAGCATTCTTTATTTTTGCTCCTAGTGAAACGAGACTGGGGAGTTGAATGCACAACTTCAGTATGGAGAGACTTATAATGTGAAAGACTTCCCACACACATGCCAACACCCCCATCCCCGCTCCCCAAATCATACACCAAGATTCTGGAGTAAAACATTAACTTCTAACTGTTAGAAGAGCCTTTAAACTCTGGAATGAAAACTGATCCACATATTGTAGAGTATGGATATGTGGACACTTTATCTCATAAGTTTTACTTTGATCTGGCCAGAGCAAACACACGTTGTTTACAAGCGTTTAGAGACGGTGATTTATTTGCAATCAATATTCTTTTTATCATCAGTAGTAAAACACAGCAAGTCAAATTATCCCATCAGGTGTTTTGGTAAATAACATTTTATCTTTCTAGGAACCTCATTAGGCCTCATTATTACCGCAAATTGTCCAGATATTAGCCTAATATTTTAGTTCGTGATTTACAAATGTTCAGAAATTTAGCATCAATTTCAAAATATCACCGTCATGGTTAATCACTGTAATAAAATACCAGGATACTTTGCGAGTAGGAACGGGAACTGTTCCAAAACAGCTAACATTTCAAGCAGTTTTCTATCTTTATTTCTTCTATTACGATATCGCCTTTTTTTTTTTTTTTTTTTCTTTTTTTCCTAGCCCAGAAATACATTCTTCATACTACTATGTCATAATTTATGTCGGCTTTAAAAATAGACCTCTTCAATAATGTTTGCGAAGAAACTAATTTAACTTCGTCAAACAGTTAAGAAGGATCATGTATTTTAATTTCAGAGACACCGCTTATACACAAAGAGTAGCTCGATATAATTTTTGTAATGTGTTACAGAGTATGCTTTCTGCACTGCCTTTATTCTGCTGTCTTTTGTTATTGTTGCTGAAATGATATTTTTTGTATAAACTCTGTTGGGAATTCTTTTGAAGAAGCCACTTGTAAATCACTCATTGCTTCTGTCTCAACTTTTACTGAATTTTCAAAATCAAGGTTTTAAAAAAACAAAGTAGGAAATGCATGCTGTTAAAAGTGACTTTTTAGGAAATGTTTGCAGTACAAAAACGATCTGTTTTCAGGTGCTGTCCCTTGTTCAACAGCGTGTTTTCCTATTTGCCTACCTATATGTATTAAAACCCCTAACAAGTTATGCATTGCATGCATTCAGTTATAAATATTCACACTTTAATGTGTCAGGGGGAGAGAAAAGGGGAACATTTAGAAAATGAAGTGGAACCTATGCATAGCGCCGCCGAGAATTTTGGTGATACCAGCAACGAAATCGTTTCGTTTTCGAAACGACACCACATATAAAAACAGTTAGTTAAAAAAAAAAATATATAAAAAAAAGAAGAAGTTTAACTTTCTAACTACTACGTTCTTAAGCAAATGTGAAATTAATCCCGAGGACAGTCTGGGTGGCGACAATTTCTCTTAGAATCAACGCCGATAAGCGTTTCTGCCTCGATGCGTACAACGGTACGTAGATGCCCACTTTCGCTTCATGCAAATCCCGTCTATGATACCCGCCATAATCAGAGTATGAAAAGTTCAGGGAACAGAACGGGACATTTACAAGGCTTAGCGAAAATGCCTTGAAATAAACGCGCGCCCCATGCACCGACACTTTGGCCTTTCGGACGAAGCTGTTTATTGCTCAGCGGCAAAGAAAAGTACCAAGCGGAAAGAGGAGCGCACTGGAATGCCCAGTGAAACAGCAGGACCGCCAATATCACCCGTCAACAACACCACCACCAATAACAACAAAGAAAGAAAAGAAAACAAAAAATAGCCGAGTTGCTAGGGAAAACCGACAATACGGAGGCAGGAGCCCTGCTTAGCGGTTCCACTGCCAAGAAAAACTCGGAGGAGTTTTTTTTCCCGGCTGGAACGACGAGGAGGACGGGGAGCTTGGCGTGCAGACGGAGCCCGCGACCCCCAGCCCCTCTCTCCCCAGCAGACCCGTCGACAGCCGCGCTTCCCTCTCCCCGGCGGACCCCGCGCCGGGCGGGAGCCGCCAACCGCAGCCGCCCCGCCGCCCCCCGCGCTGGGCTCCGCAGTCTCCGCCCGCCCCCGGCTCCCCCGGCCCCCGCGGCCGCGCTCGGCGGGCCCGGGCGAGCGCGGGGGACAGCGCGGTGCTCACTCACCATTTGGGAGAAGAGGCCGAGGTCGGCGGTGTAGGGCAGGAAGGCGCTGTAGTTGGGGGCGCTGTAGGGGCTGGCGTACATGCCCAGCACCGAGGTGACAGCGGCCGAGCCGCTGCCCAGCTCGGCGCCCGCGGGCCGGCCCGAGGCGGCGGCGGCGGCGGCGGCGGCTGCGGCGGCGGCGGCCAGCACCCCGGGCCGGTCGCTCCCGTACACCGCCTGGCTGGCGCTGAGATACTGCGGGTAGCCCAGCTGGGGGAAGGACATCTCCGGGGCGCGGGCACAGAGGCGGCGGAGGCGGCGGCAGCACTGGCGGCAGCAGCAGAAGCGTGCAGAGATATTAAAAAAAAAAAAAAAAAAAAAAAAAAAAAAAAAAAAAAAAAAAGGAGGGGAAAAGGGGGGAGGGGGGGGGAAAGGAATTATACAAAAAAAAAAAAAAAAGGGGGGGGGCGGGGAAGGAGGGGAGCCTGCTGAAGAGCCGGGGAAGGGAGCAGAACAAACCCGGGCTTCTCTGGATCTCTTTCTTTTTTTCTCCCCCCCCCCCGCCCTCTTTACTGGAGTCAGGCAAGGCGAGAGAAAAGAAATCGAGCCGATAATTTTCTTTTTTCGTTCTGATTTCTTTCTGTCAGATATATATTGCACCCTAGGTATGGAGGAGGAGGAGTGTGGCAGGATTCAGTGGGGTGTCTTTCCTCAAATCTCGGCTCTTCTGTGCTCCTAAATCCCTTAGATGTGATCTGATCAACAATTGAGCTCCAACTGATGTGTCTGCCCTTAGGTCCCAGGCTGATCTTTCAGATACAATTTGAAGTTGATGTTTTGATTGGCACCCACTTGAGCTGGAAGCGCCGCCCCGCGCCCCCCGCCCGCCCCGCCGCCCCCCTCGGCGCAGCACGTGGTGCGCAGCCCAGCCCGGGCCGCTCGGCTCGGAGCTGCGTGTGCGTGTGTGTGTGTGCGCGTGTGTCCGCGCAGCTGCTGTGCTCCGCTCCCAGTGTATTTAATGTTTAGCAATGGGCTCCTTTCAGAAAAGCCCCCACTGCTGTATGACAACCTGTCTACACGATTTTACAGCTGTCCAACATTGGGGTTTTGCTGTTTCGCAGCCTTAGTGTGTCCCCTTTTAACAAAAACAACTGTGTTGCTGGGTTTTTTTCCACCTTTAACATTGAGTCCCCCTTGTCGTCGTTGGATTCAGGAATAAACGAGAGTGGCCGTGAGAGGAAAAGGGGGCTTTGCAGCCAGGCGACTTGTAACAATTTACCACTACAAAAAGAAAAGAAAAGGAAAAAAAAAAAAAAAAAAAGTGGATAAATAAATATATAAATAAATAAATGCGATCTCTCTACAGCAACCCACAAACGCCACTCATACACACGAAGACATATGCGCAACTTTGCTGAAAGTCAAAAGGCTGCTAGCAGTATACTTCCCAAAAGAATCTTTAGTATTTAAAAAAAAAAAAAAAAAAAAAAAAAAAGACCCTCAGCGGTGCGATCCTCCCCGCCGCCCTTTCTCCTCCTCATGCCCTGCCGAGGGATTGACACTCAGGGACAATTATCATACTCATTGCATCAGTTCTCGGAATACTGGAAATAAATAATCCCGCAAATCAACAACCTCGACATGTATTCCGAGGGGCACAGAGGACCCCCGGCCCTCGCCCCCGAGCGGCGGTGGGGGTTACGGGGGAACCGAGTGTCTTGTAAGTTGTCAAAACTTCCATCCTCCCGTTTCAGTGGAGACCGAATGGCGGGGGGAGGAACAGGGGGCGACACAGGGGACATACACACGAAAGAACCAAAATGAGTTCTTGCCACTGTGATCTTTAACAACAATGATTAGAGGAAGGGAGTATTTCCTCTCTTCTTCTCCTTTTCCCCTTGAAGAGGGGTGGAAGGTGCAGCGGGAGACAAAGGACTCCTCTGCGAGGGACCTGGCCGCCTTAAGGGAGGCGGGCTGTCACCGCTGTGCCCTGCCTGCGGTGTTGTCCAGTTCCCCGACGTGGCTGGGCTCTCCCGAACCGCGTCGGGACCGAGAGAGCATCGCAGCGCCCGGGCGGCACCGCAAACTTTCCCTTTCCTACGGCTGCCGGGACCCTCCCAGCTCCCCCGCTGCGGAGAACGAAGAGCGCGGGGGCGGCGGGCCGAGGGCTGGGCGTTTCTTGCCCCGACCTTCCCAGCCCCGGTGGGACTGCCGGGGGCCGCTCTGCCCCGCGAGTCCAGCGGCCGGGAACGCGCTGCCGCTCCGCGGGCCGCGGGGAGAGTCCGCAGGGCCGGGCCGGGCGCCGCCGTCCCTTTGGCCAGCCCCGGCGGAGCGGCCCCGCGGAGGGGCGCGGAGTGTCCGTCCCCGGCCCAGCCCTCACCGCCGCGGTCCCCGCAACCCAGGAGCTCCGTCTTTGTGCTGAAGGGGCGGCCGAGCTCTTCCTTAGGGGTCGGCGCGGCGCGGAGCGGCCGCAGACGCAAAGGCCCGCGGCTTTTCGGATGCGAGTGTTTGGCAGAGGGGGAAGCGTGGGGGAGAGGGGGAAAGGAAGAAAGAGGAGGTGTGGGGGGAGGACGGGTGTCTCCCTCCTTTTCCCGAGCCCAGATCCAGAGGCAGCCCAGAGGTTCGGGCCGTTCCGCGGGGCTTCGCGCCCCGTCTCCCAGCTCGCAGCAGCGGGCTGAGCCCGGCAGCCCGGATCCCGCCGGGAGCCGGCCGCGCGGGAGCGGGGGGAGATGCCTCCCCTCCTGCCAACGCCCCCACGGGATGTCTCCAACCCCGGCCAGCCCTTTCCTCCCCGTGCGCCGGGGAACCGCTCCGGCTCACGGTGTTGATTAAACTTCCTTCTCCATCAGCTGGAAATAGCGAACTTTCCTTTTCCTATGTCTAACAGGGAGAGCAGGACCTCCCCCGCATCGCTCCAAAATCTCACCCGCAAAGCAGGAGAGCGACCCCCAGACAAAAATGCACCGTCGTAACAGAGCGGAGTGGGACTTGAAATTTGCAGCCTTATTTTGCGAATGGAAGTGTCACATTACAAGGGCTTCAGGTAAATAAAGGTGGGATAAAGTACCGACGCTGCCGAAATCTTCTTAGCTCTTTAGATCTGTGTGGAATGTGTATCCAGAAAAGGTTTCCACTTGGAGGCTTAAGAAATGTGAGTCATCCCCTCCCCCACCCGCTCTCATCCTTCTCGGATCGGTTCAGAGGGGAGAGAGAGAGAGAGAGGGAAAGGGAAAAAAAAAAAAAAAAGGGGGGGGTGGGGTGGGGGAAGGAGAAGTCTCTTTTGCTTTTCTATCAGCCCAACATCTTTTTGGGGCGGACTTTACTTACTCTTCACCTTGCGTAGAAATAGACCAAATAAATACGAAGTGCAGGTTACCTGTAACAGTGATTTCGGGGAAAAAAAGAAAAAAAAGAAAAAAAAAGAAAAAAAAAAAAAAAGGAGACAAGAAAAAACAAAACAGCAACAAACGTAAATTGGAAGGAAAGGAAAGTAGGAAAGAAAAAAACGCCAAGGAGGGGGAAAAGTTAGAAGACTGGTAGAAAGCTTTGTTTCTCGTCTGCAAAGTTCCTTGCGCAAGGATGAGCAGGGTCCTGCGAATGCCATTAATTATGCACAATTCTGATCAGAAAAATGCTAATCCCCACGCGATTCCTGCTCCTGCACAGGACATTGCCCATTTTTTTTTTCCCCCTGACGGTTTATTAAGTCACTTTAGTAGGCAACCTCTCAAAGCCCTTTTTAATTTTTTCCCCCCTTGTGCAAGTAAGCTGGGACCAGAGCTGCTACACTAAGCTACTTAGCTTGAAAATCAGTTTAGTGAAGGTCTGTGAGATTCTGGGTTTATTTCCTCCCGTACAAGACCTATAGCAGGAGCTTAATAACAAAAGTGCGAAAAGAACGAAACTGTACGGAAAATTACAAACATCAGCAGCAGCAGCCCGAAGCGCTAGGAAAATCTTTCCCTAAACCTAAACAGTCCAAAGAGTTGGTGTGATCAACCCCTCCTAGTCATAAATTAGATTCAAATTGTTTATAGGTGGAATAAAATACAGATTTTTAAAAAGGGAGTTTTAATCATAATTCGAAAAACAATTCTTTTCCTTATACTTCCCCCTCCCCGCCCCCATTTTTTCCTCTGAGGACTGTGTTGCAGTTGCTTGAACGCCTCCTTAACTTTCTGCAAGACCTAACAAAAAGGAGCGCGGTGCCAACTCATTAGCCGAACAGCGTTTTAAAAGACGATAAACAGTCACGTAGCAAAGAAGGATTTGGGCTGAGAGTGAAAAGCAGTCACCTTCCCGTCGGAGAGCGGATGCACATCAGAAATCAGGCGGGAGAGAAATACCTAACAGCGCTGGGCATAATGTGATTATACGTAAGGTAATCGCTTAAAATAAATTGTATACTGTTTAAAGTAAATCGACCTAAATGGCCACGCTCATCTAATTCAAAGATCATTGGGCAGATAAACTTCTTAAGGAGCCTTTCTTGAGGAGGAGTTTGCTAAGACAGTGTGATCCTTCCAGTTTCTTAAGGCGATGCATCCAGTGCCAAGAGATTTTCTCTTTATTATTAACAAATCAGTTTAGATAGGGGTCCGATATGAAATGCAAATCCAGACATAGGGGTCGCTGCTTGGCCGAATTTTAACTGAAGGCTGATTCTGCGGGAATTGACTACAGGGTACGTTTGCGAAGAGGCTGTGTGAAGCTTTAACACTGACTCTACTGAAAAATGAAGTCAGTGATTTTGATCTGCTCCAGATGTCCTAAGAGTGGATATTGCAGTGCTGGGAATCCGCACCAAATATCTGAGGGCAATGATGGTAATCAGCGCAACCCATCAGCCAGGGGGGACTGGCAATTGTGATAACCTGCTGCAAATGCGCAGGGCTGGAGATGGCAGTGATAAACCGCTGAAAATATCTTCAAATGGAGATGACAGAGATGTTGAAAGGAGACACCTAACTATGGGGAGAATAGGATACTAAGCAGAGCACAGTCTCTGAGACTGGAGTTCAGATACTTACTAGTCTACGGTTCACCCGTGTAATTTCCACGGTGATACACGCGTTTGGGCGCCGTCTCTGCGGGCAGATACGCGAGCATATGGCCCCGTTGGTAAAACTCGGGGTTTATGCGGCGTTGATAATTAGATCTACCGAAAGAAAGGGAGGTTTAGTCTCTAAAGCACCTTGTTTGTGGCTTGGGGATAGAAGTTTTCATTTAATTCTGTAACTGCTCTGAAACATCCTAGTAACGATTTCTTTTGCAAATCCTCTTTTCATTTTCAGCCCTCACCGGTAACAGACGAGGAAATTTAAGATGATCTCTTCAGTTGATAGCCTGTTTCAATTTTCTTTCCGGGGGAAAAAGGAGGTGTTAAAAAGAAAAATAAATAAAATATCCGTATATTGCTAATTTTCTGACTGTCCTCAGCATGTAGTTTCAGGGTTATTATTATTATTATTATTATTATTATTATTATTATTATTATTATTTTCCTAGCTGTCTTTTTATTAATGGGTAAGTTTAAAATAACTCTACCATGTTAAGTATCAATCCTATATATATTAATGATTCATCTGTGCAGGACAGAATCCATTAATTTAATATATCTCTTCTAGATTCTAATTATGCACCGACTGCCGACTATTTGGATCAGTTGACTGAGTTTTCATTAAGTGCATTACATCTGATTTAGCATGGGACCGTGTTCCATTTGAGGACGTTTGCTTTTTTGGGGGTGCCGGCAGTGCGGGGGTGGCTCGGCAGGAGCGTGGCAGGGGTCTCCTCTCACTGGTCGCCCGCTGCCAGGCCCTGTCGCCGCCGTGTGACCGTCCTAAGCGCTTCTCATCAGCCCTGATTTATGAGCCTTGTTAAACACTCATTATTACTTTGCACCTTTTTTCCAGCAGGGTCTGGGAAACAACCCCACTTTGTGACAACAGGGCATGTGACAAACAATTATAGGCGGAGAGGTGATGTAGCTCTGGAGCGCCAGGCTCCCCTCTCTTCCCCTTCACGCCCAACCAGAGGAACATTTCTGTTAAAAAGAGGGTAAAGTGGAGGGAGGGAGGGAGGGAGGGAGGGAGGGAGGGAGGAAGGAAGGAAGGAAGGAAGGAAGGAAGGAAGGAAGGAAGGAAGGAAGG
The DNA here is from genome assembly GCF_015227805.2 of Hirundo rustica. NCBI lineage: Eukaryota > Metazoa > Chordata > Aves > Passeriformes > Hirundinidae > Hirundo > Hirundo rustica. The sequence goes on from NC_053450.1 coordinate 64,012,329, forward strand.
AAGGAAGGAAGGAAGGAAGGAAGGAAGGAAGGAAGGAAGGAAGGAAGGAAGGAAGGAAGGAAGGAAGGAAGGAAGGAAGGAAGGAAGGAAGGAAGGAAGGAAGGAAGGAAGGAAGGAAGGAAGGAAGGAAGGAAATTTTTAAAAATCTCACTCTTTTTGCCGATTTAATTCACAGTAACAGCAGCCTGTGGACCTCTGACTGTGCAAATGAATGGTTTGGTTTGTCTAAATAAACACTAACTTGGAATCTGTGATATCTGATCAATTCCCTAAGTGTGAATATGTACACATCTTCAGTGTATACACGCAGTACAGGATGGAATCCAAGCCTGAGCAGCTGCAGCATTTGATTGTACTCAAGGCAGGTTCTAGTAAGGTGTTTACAAAAATTATTTCATTCAGGGAGAGACAGAGCATGCACTTTCAAAATGAAAAATACAACTTTTTTTAAAAAGTAAACTAAGACAAACTGGCTTTCCCTCTCGATATTCTGGTGGTGACTTTTTATTAATCCTTTATCAGTTCACCTCAGGTGAACTTACATTTATTTGTGATAGCAGCATGAATTCGCAGATGTTCTCCTCCTTTGCACTTTGGCAAATGAATTATTAGAGCTATGCACACAGGCCTATATGCACAAGGATTAAAATCTATGGAATGTATCATCTGCCTCTCTGTTTCTCTCTCTGTCCGTCTATCTACCTATCTATGAATATTTTATGGCTCTGAACTTAATTAACAAAATAATTTCCATTTTGTCTCCAAAATTATCAACAGCAATTATGTGAGTTTTTTTTAAGGTTTATAATTTTATGTCACCAGACTGTTGCTTGGGGGCAGAGGCACAATTGCGGTGCCAGCTGCAGTTGTATTTATTTGGTTTTTTCCTGTCTTGTTCCTGTAGGGCTGCATTATGCAGTTTTTAATTAGTTTGTGTTTGTATTTCACCCGTCCCAAATCAATGCCATCCTGGAGCAATGCAATGTAAATTCCTGCAGTACAGGTGTAGCTGCTAGCTCTGGAACACTAGGAAACTCATGTCTTACAAATGAAAGCAGTGAATGCCATTCAGCCAAACTGTCAGCTTTAAACAGCCGAGAGGAAGGAGATCAAAGCAGAGAGCAGGAACTTCCACTCTCCAGATTAGTCTTTATGGCTTGAACGCCTAATGCTATTAAAGGGAACCAGGACATATAGCACATCGTTGGCTACAAAGTTACTTCTAATTTTGCTAAAGTCCTGCCGTATTTTGGCCAATGTAAGCCTTCAGAGCATTTCAAGACGCACTGTTTCCTTTGAGGCCTAGTAGCTACTCATAGGAAATTATGCAGAACTAATACCTTCAGAGACACATTTCTGTTTGTGCACATATTTATATAACTTATCACCTTTTGAAAGATAATTTTGATTTCTTCCTAGGTTCCACAAAGTCTTTTAATAGAACTTGCAGCAATAAAACCTGAAATTCTAGTATCTCCAGACATGAAAAGTCCCTTTATGTTGTGTTTGGTGTCTCTTCTTTCTTGAAATGACCTCTGTACGGTGGTGTATAAATCTATTATTCCAGTCACCAGGGAATTCTTTTAAAGCACGCTTTTTTTTTTTTTTTTTTTTTTTTTTTTTTTCTCCCCAGAAATAAGAGATCGTTCATCTTTAACTAGGCCACATAGAAATTATGATTCAACAGCAGTGTATATTTAATTAGAGTAATCTCACTTGAATTTAATTACCTAATGAATTATTTGTTTAAAAGGTAAAAAGGCTTGTTTGCCAAGTACAGTGCAACCCACTGATAAGAACTTCCGTTATAAGAACATTAATATTAAAAAAAAAAAAAAAACCCCAAAAAAACCCCACAATATTTTATGGGTTTATATTTTAACTCTTTGCTTCTGCCAGCCGTCGGTGGGTACGCCGAGCCCGCTACCATCGACTCCCGGCGGGGAGCCTTGCGCAGCCCGCCGCCTCCGCTGCGCGTAAGGAACGCACCTCCCCGCTCCGCGCAGGCAGCCGTGGGGGCGGGCGGTAGGGCCGAGGGAGAGACGGGACACGGACGCCTTTGCCGGGTGAATTTCGAGGCGAGAAGCCGGCGCCATTCGGCAAGGGGCGGTGCGGCCGCCCGGCTGCAGTCGGTGGAGGGGCTGCGCGACGCTACGCGCCCTGCGCATCCCCGAGCAGCCGCCGGGATCAGAACTGCTCCCCACGGCTGCCGTGCCTTCCTGTCGGTGCCGCGTTTGGAAGAGGTCCTGGCCAGGAGCAGGAAGATGTCAGAGCGGGGAGTGACAAGCTACAAAACAGTCGTCATCGATTATTTTTTTTTTCCTCTTTCCATTTCCCCCTAGTCTTATGGTCAGTGTAACTAATCATAGTCCTTTGATTATTTATGCTTCTTCAGCCGCGGCAACAAAAACTAGCCAGCCTCTGTCCTTGACCTTTCTCCTCGGTTCCCAAGTTTTCCAGCTACCTGCGTTGTTAGTTTCCAAAATACAACGCATACAGTGCTGAACTGCAACATTTGTCAGAAGAGTCGTCTGGAAGCACCACAACTCGGGCATCAGCTGACCCAGAAAAAAAAGAAAAAAGTGATTTTTTTTTTTTTTCTTTTCTTTTTCAATAATGGGAAGCTCCCCTTGATGCATTTTACTTATCCGATGCAGAGAAACTAGGTCAAATTTTTTTTTGGTTGGTTGGTTGGTTTGTTTCTGCCCTGGGAATCATCTCCATGGTTTGACAGTGGGTGCCCTCGAAGGTGTCACTGGGGGTTACGTCTCATTCGGATCGAGAACTTTCGGTCTGTCTTTCCCCCTTTCCCGAGCAGAAGGAGGTCATCGGCCGGGCCTGAACCGGGGTGCGAGGAAAAGCAAGGGGTCGGGCCGACCTCTCCTTCCCTTGCTGCCCCAGCAGCGATGTTCTGGCACCACGCAGGAAGCCGGATCTCTGTTAGATAAGAGAATGGAAGTTAAAAGATATCTCTGGAGGGGGTGAAGGTGGCCTGGGGATGCCAAACATGAAAGAGGTATTTCTCCCTTACCCTCCTTTGGTAGGTAAGAACCTACCAAGCATTTCTGCTTGAGAAACACCAGCAAGGGGGAAAGGGGAGCGTGTGTATACTCAAACCGTGGGCAGGGAGGGTAAAAGTAGGTGCAAGCTAAAAACTAAGCTCGGGCAATGTTGAGGCACCATTTCGAGACTCAGCCGTGCTGGGGAGTCCCTGATGGGTGGCACTGAAGCTCCCACTCGTGCAGTCCTGCAGCGAAGGACGGCATCACTCGTTAGCCCGTGGGCGCAGACGTGCTCCACACGCAGGGGCAGAACTGCGGGAGTACTCACGGATCAAAACATCGCACCCGTCTGCTCGGCAGGGAATTCTCTCCCTGTCCCCCTTGGCCCCGTGTGACCAGGTGGGAGGCAACGCGGCCGTCGCCGGGCGGAGGCGGCGAGGGCAGCGAGCCGCCGGCCCCGCAGCACCCTCACCCCGCTCCTGCGCCCTTTTCAGACGTTGCCGGCGTCTGAAAACGAAGATGTTTTCCAGGTTTTCCAGAGCTGCCTGCCCTGCTGCATACCTGCTCAAACCCTCAGCCAGTCGCTGAGCAGCTTGCGCAGCGCGAAACCTACTCGCCAGCGTCCAGGGAAGAGAGGAAAGGAAGGCCCTCTCGGCCTGGGGAGGGGGGTCAAGGCGTGGTGGTCTGGGGATGCGCTGAACATCAGGCAGGAAAGGAGTGGTGAGAACGAGCTTCAGTCTCTGCCGTGCCCTGCCTTCTCCATTTAAGGGTAGGGATCCTATAATTTTTTTCCATGAGTTTTGGAGGTCTGGTGGAGGAAAGCAGTTTCATGTACGAGTTGCACTAGCTGCCGGCGCTGTGGCAGCAGTGGGACTTAGCAGCTCACCAGCACCTCGGCTCCTATTTCAGGGTGCCAGAAATTTGTGAGTCTGATGACTGGTTTGCGCTTTCAGGTAAATATGCCAAGTCGTGAACCCAAGAGTAGCCTCGGGTCTTTTACATCCAGAATGGATATTGACTTCAGAAAACCTCGAACCTCATGATTATATTAAAAAAGTCTAATATATTCAAAGCTATATATTCAAGTTTGTTGTCATTTTCAGATCTTAGAGCAAAATTATCACAACATTTCACTGTTTATAGTCACATAAATATGTTGGTCTCTGCTACTATGTGTCATATGCACACACTGTTATTAGCATCAACTGGCACCCTCACTGAAATGTTTATAATGACTTTAAGATATTATGGGAGTTATAGATCTGCAGGCCTGGCATTTTAATTCTTGAGGATCTATGCTTTTCTTAAAGTTACAAGTGCAGTTGCCACAGCACAGCTACATAATGTAGTTTATGCCATTATTTTTTATAAACAAACACACATGTTATCAGATCATATTTGTCTGTGTGCTTTTATTCTTACCCTCTCTGAAGCATCTGTGTATTTTCACTGTACTTTTACTAGTAAACTACAGCTGTATAATTTCAATCATGTAGTTATGGTAGGACAAACTATTGAATAAATCTTAGACTAGAACTTACTGAATTAAAATTCCTCACCAAAGCTTCTCAGAATCTTTTTAATATTCTATAAACAGAGTAATTTACAATGTCATTCTATCTCTTCTATAGCTTTCTTCTAACACTGCAGCATTAGTAGCAGTTGGTGTATTTTCTGTCTTTGGTTTCTTTTGCCTTAGATGTATAGTCACTCTTTTTGCTATTATAATTGATTTATGTATCCATTGATGTGTGCTGCATTTTAATGATGACTCTTTGTTTTATCCAATAATACTTTTCAATAAGACTGTTTGGACTGCATTTTAAGGACAGGTGTAAACTGATGCTTAGAGTTTTAATGTCCAGTGTTGACCCAGGCAAGGTTTTTGCCTGGGAACAGATTTGCACTCAAATAAGACTACATTTTTTATGCATTTTTATACTTACCTACATTTTTTACTTAACTTTAGGCCTACTAATATGTAAATACTTTCCCCCTTTTGCTTTTTTCCTCTACGTTAATATGCTAAATTCTCTGAGGCCCATATCTTTTGTATTTTTTTCTTTCTAACAACTCCAGATTATATTTGAATGGCAGGACAGTTTGAGTTTGACCTGTATCAAACAGCACTGGTCCATTGAAAGCATTGCAACAGAATAACAGTGAGAGCAGAAATAAAGTGGACTTAATAAAATAATAGTAATGAAGTGAAAATACATCCATTAAACACCTTATTATAAGAAAATCCTTAATATGTGGTTCTTAAACAATTATTGATTAGTGGGCTAATAATGTGACTTTTTTAACAACAAAGTTATTCATGTCCTTTGCTGAATTATTGGTCTAGATATTGTAAGAAATGGAAAACTAATTTTTTTTTTTTTTTTTTTTTTTTAAGGTTGGTATCTTATGGTAGTTATGTCACCGTGGCGATGTGTGGAACTTGGTGTGCAATCGTGAGCTGCACCATTGTACTCTAGAAATTAGCCCTGAGTTTATTTTATTGATTCACTGCAGGTTTTTCTCCTCAAAATTGCTGTTCCCCATCCCATATGTTTCATTTTACTTATCCATGGTAGTTCCCTGTCAAAGGTGGCAGTTTTGGGGGTTTTTGCTTGGGCTTGAGAACATTAAAATAATAATGATAATATCACATCCACTGTTAATTTTTCATGTATAACTATACTGCTTCAATTTACAAGATATTTTATGCAGTATGTGTATTCTACTGTTTCCTCATATGTTTTGTATTGGTCACAGACAAGACAAATTTTAGAAGACTAAGTCATGATGTTCAGAGACATTATTAAGAACAGTGAGGAATTAGGAGCATTCATAAACACAACAGGCCCAAATTAAGACCTTCAGTTCAGCAGCTGGAAGCCTTTTGGGATTGATTACTACATGCAAAGAGAAACATGCAAGGAACTACTCATTCAGTATACTCTGTACCCTCAAGTTAAAGAGACTACCAGTGGAGTAAAATATCTGTTAGCTTGGGTGCAGATGGTGGAACCTGAAGTATTTTTATTGTTTTCACCTATAAGTTCAAATATTTAACCCCTGGATGCTTTTTTAATGCCACAGGATACTCAAAGACAGATACTAATCCAAGCAGGTGTTTTGAAGGCCAGGAAAGTAATAGGTCATATCCTGCAAAGCTGAGCTGATACTGGACAAGGAAATGCTCATTTTCTGCTTCACCTTTTATTTATTTCCTCAGCTTTTCCATGAGGATCACAGTTAGGCAACAACACAATCATTCAGTAGTTCACAGAAGGTTTTGATCTCTCTCTCACCTTGTCTCAGGCCAACAAGCATTTGCAGTAGCTCATGCTGCATTGGCATTGCTGCTGTAATTGCACTAACCCAGAACCATAAACATTTCTATGCTAAGCTTAATAATTCTAATGCTTTGTGGAAGCAGTCTTGGTGCAGTTGCATTGATGTAGTAGATGCTGCTAGTGTAACTCACAATAATCTTGCAATCCTTACAAAGCCTGCTCTCTGCAATTTTCTTCTATTTCACATTATTTACTTGGTCTAAACTATTTGCTGTTTCACAGAGTGATAAATACCAGTTCATTTATTTCAAATAAAATAACCTCTTCAGATATTGATTGGTGCTCTGACTAATCTGTACTTCATGAGTCCATCTTGGGACCTGTTGGGAAGTTTTGCTCATAATGCAGTGCTATTCCATAGCTGAGCCAACTTCTTTGTTCATATAACAGATTTTCACTTACAAAGAGGTTTGCTGCAAATTTTTTATATTGTTGCAAGTTTATACACCCTTAAACTAAGATAAGCTCTACAAACATTAAAAATGATTTCTCTAGCAGAAGTTGGAGTACTTGATGGAAAGGAAGCTGTGATCAAGAACCTTTGACATTTCAATTTCACTGTCCTTTTATTTATTTATCTATTTATTTTTAAATTTTTTTGCTTGTTTGCTTTTGTTGTGAGATTTTGTGGCTTCAGGACAGCCCTTGGAGTCCTGGGAACAGAGAACAGAACAACCAAATTATTCTCATTCTGTGGGACACAGAAACAGCAGAATAGCCCTTCTGGGGGGAAGAAAAAACTCCATGTTGAGAAAGCTGTTGGATTCCTGTGCCTCCACTGAACAACAAAGCTGCTAATAATGTCCGTGTGCTGACATATAAAAGTTGGATCCTACTTTCTTTAGGGTAATAGCCTTTCTTTCCAAGCTCAGTATACTTTATTTTTCATCATTCTTTTTTAGGTCTTCTCATCTTGTTTCTTATATTTTCCCATTAATTGCCACAACTTTTCTTTTGTCTCCATATTCCATTCTTGTATTTGTCCATTCTTCCTTGCTCAGTCTTGTCAGCACCATGTTTCATCCCACTGTAAAACCACTCTTGGTCTTTCAGTTGTTTTTACTGGGAACGGTATCCTTACATTCTTCATGTTTATCTGTACTTTATAGTTGAAAAAGATTTCAGAGAAGGAATTGATTTTCTCCCATGTTCGTATAATGCCTACTCCACCTGAGACCCAAAAGCCTAAGCAATAATTAATAAATAAAATTCATCCATTTTCCACCGATGTACTTATCCTGCTTAAAGACGATAAGTTTAAGCAATTAGGAACTCAGGTGACTCCTCATGTAGCAATTAGGAACTCAGGTGACTCCTCATGTAACTATAATTGTGTGACTATTTATGCTATCCTTTTCACTCCACTAAAACTTACACTTGGAAGAGCATGTATGTATGCCAGAGTTAAAAACGTTTCTGGATTAGTTTGCTTTTTCATCCCTAACAGTTGCTTGTTAATAGGAAGTGTTTATGCAAAAAATGGTGGCCTGTGGATGAAATCTGACCTTCAGCTAGAGCTGAAATAAAGTAACTTTACAGTTTGTCTTCTGACTGTTCGCAGTGTTAAGAAAGAGTATTAGCATGCATATGTTCAACTGGCCTTCATACTTCCATGCATGTAGCACTCCCACTGTTTCCGCATTTGTAAGAATTTAATTCAGACACATACAATTCTGAACACTCTTTTTTGTTGTTGTTTTTTTCACTCTTGTGTAGGTTTACTTGGCAGGAGTAGAAAAGAGATAATCTGTGTGAGAAAGAAAATAAAAAATAATTTAACACCACCAAAAGGATAGCTTCAGCCAGCTTGGAAAAATTCATGGGTCATGTGTGGATGCAGCCAAAGGCATAGAGAGGGAGATGAAGTCATGATGAGGGTGACTCTCCAGTTCAGGACCCGAGCCTGAGAAGTGAACAGAGTCCTGCTGGGAGACAGTTTCTGGTGAGGCCACTCTGCAGTTCATGTGGTAATCCATACTGTTTCTTACTAACCTAGGAAGAAAGACAGAGTGTAACCTCAGCAGGATTTCAGATCATACCACATTGGGTGGGAGTGGCTCTTTCACTGGAATGCAACTGTTGTTCAGAAGGACGTCAATAGGTTGGAGAAAGTCCAGCAGGAATCTCATGAGATTCAGCACAGAATGTAGAATCCTGACCCTGGTCTGGGAAGCCATCCTCCTTCTGTCCAATCTTGGCATCAACTTTTCGAAAGGCAATTTTATAAAAAAGGACCAAATGGCCTCAGTGGACTGCAGAGGGGACATGAGACAGCAGAAATCAGCACTTGCAGTGAAGGAGATCAACTTCATAATGAGCAATAATAGTGTGAGTGTAGCCAGTAAGAAGGAAGTACTTATTAGTGGGGTGGGTGTCAGTCTCTTCTCCCAATCAACAAGGGATGGGATGAGGAAATGGTCTCAGGTTGTGCCAGAGAAGGTGTAGATGGGATATTAGGAGAAATTTCTTCACTGAAAGGATTGTCAAGCATTGGCACAGGCTGCCCCAGGAAGTTATGGACTCACTGTCCCAGGAGGTATTTTAAAAATGTCTAGATGTGGGGCTGAGAGACATGGTTTAGTGGCAGACTTGGCAGTGTTAATGGCTGGATGTGATGATGTTAAGCATCTTTTCCAACCTAAATGATTCCATGTTTCTTCTTTAATTTGCACTTGTGAGACTCCATATGAAGAACTCTCTATTTTTGAGTTTCCCAGTGCAAAAAAGGGTTTGACATGCTTCAGTCAGTGTAAAAGGGCTACCATGGTAATTAGAAGCCTAGAACACTTGATGAGGAGAAGCTCTACGTGATTGCTCAGCCAAGAACAGTCTAATGGCATGTCTTATAGCTGCCTTCAGGTACTTTTTGAAAAAGTGTAATCTGAATGGAAACACTCTTCTTAGAATGGTAGGATGAGAAGCAGAAGATAATGGGAAATGATGTTTAGATACCAAAAGAAAAAAGAGCAGGGTGGAGGGGGATGGGATGGGAAATGAACGGAAGCCGTAAGTACCCAGACAATTTATGGACTCGCCATCCCTGAAGATATTCAAAACTGATCTGGACAAGAACTAGAGGAATCTGTCATAGTTGGACCTATGTTGAGAGGAGGGCAGAACTAGATGACCTCCAGAAATCCTATTGAACCCAACCTGTTTTATGATTTTGTAGCAATTGAGCACATAGCAATTTCATTGGAGTGGAGTTAACATCCTTGCTGGTGCTAAAGGCCTGTCCAGGACAGACTACAAAATGTGGCAATGATGCATGTGGCTGTAATGTGTCAGTTGTGTTGACTACAGATACATTTATTTCATAGCTTTGAACTCTCATCAGAATGTACTGTGTGACAAACTGATGCTTCTCTCTATTATGGGTTTATAGTACAGCTTTTATGTGGACATGATTGCTAATAAGATGCTGCCTGATACAGCAAACAAACCATGAGAGCAAGCTGGAGACATCTGACAAGTACTGTGCCATTTTTATCAGTGAGCCATTTCAGGAAAGAATGGAGAGGAGGGAGAAAAGAGTGAGCAAGACCTGAGAAATAGTCATCATGCAGCTGATAGCTGACTTTCCAACCCAGACGGTGATTTAATGGTCTGCTCCAGGAGATGTACAGGTAGATTTGCATGCAGACGTTCAGGACAGCACTGTAAGAAAATAGAGCTGCTAGTTGTTATCATGTATTATACTTCTGAGGATATCTCCTCTGAGCACACAAGTAAAGGTGCTTCCTATGTAAAGACCTTTTGTCTATGGCTGGACTAACACAGTTAAGCTCTCTTGTGATGTCCCAATAGAGCCTCTTGGCCCATTCCAAGATTACAAAATAACAAAGGCCAAGGTCAGAATGTAAAGTACAGAATGTAAAGTACATGAGGGGAACAGGAATGGCTTGAAATGCATTTTGTAGTGCTGAAATAGAAGTATTCTCTGACCTTTCTTAATCCTAATTATTATTATTATTTATGAAAGAACAAGTGCTGCTAAATAAAAGATTTAATTTTAATTGTGGAATTAACTTTAATTACATGTCATTATGAAATATTCCATAATTTTGTAATTGCTTAAACTGTTGGTATTTACTGAACATAATTTACAGTAATTCCTTTATTCTTTCTTTGTCTAACCAATAATTATCTTTGTAATAGGTAGTAGAATCGTGAACCGAACAAAACTGTACACATTAAGTGTTCGCAACATCTCTGTTTGTCTTTTGTTTCTGTAGGAATCCAAAACAAAGTTAATCTGATCAGCAGGGATCAATAGAAAAGTGAGTGAAGATTCTTATTTCTTTGAAGCCAGGGAAAGCAATGAAATAATCCTCCTAAACAATGAAGTCCTTTAATTCAGAGTCTTGAACACTGAAAGGCATTGTGTAGTGGGATTTGCAGTGTTTCTGGTTTTAATTTAAACTGTACAAGCAGGTGCAGTAGCTGGAGGTGAATTACTTTTACTACATTTTTGTGATATTATAAGACGAAAATCACAGAAAAGTCCCGGGCCTGATTTCTTGATTACAAGAGTAAAAAAAGTCTTGGAAGAACTTCTTTTTGTTTTACCCTCCACATTCCCATTCCCAATTTTATTATATCTATCCTCCTTTCTTTGTTAGGTCCACAAGCTGAAGGATGTCTCAGTATCTAGGACTCTGCACCCATGTGAGATGGCTACCTCTGGAAGAAACAGCAGCCAGTTCTTCAGCCTCCATCTACCTGGTGCCTTTACCTGAAAAGTTGGTAGTGGACTGGGCTGCAGAGGGCTCTTCTGTGAAGTTTGGGGACTGAGGAATGCTTAAGACAATATGGAATGGGTCCACCACCCTGAGTCACTGGTGGTTGGTTCCTAAGGTGGGTAACACACACAGCAGCGGGGCAGGAGTTTGCCAGCCAGGATTTTGTTGCACCATTTCCATGGTCTAGAGGTGGCAAGGGGGCCAGTTGGGAGTTCAGGACACTTGGCATCATTTGGTGATGAGGCAAGTCCAGGAACGTAAATCCAGTCTTGTGATAGCAGCCAGGGTCTTACTCGGCCTGGTGACCACCAGACAGCTCCTGGAATTGGGTGGCAGGCCTGAGGTCAAGCTGGGAAGTCAGTCCATGTTTTAGAGCCCAGTCCAGCAGACTGCATAGCTGGGTGTGTCTGTGACAGACCTGGAGACAGGCACACTTACAGCACAGCTCCGGCTGGAAGCAATGGCCCCAGGCTGAATCCAAAGGGGGCCCCGGTGTGTGTGTGGGCACCATGCAGGGAGTGCTAAGACCTGCAAGTGCACTTATGGCCTCGATCAGCCCATGGAAAGGTGGCTGACCAGTAATCAGAGAGCAGCACCAGCAGGTGGATCTTAGCTGGAAGGTGCAGTATTGGACAGAAGGAAGGATGTGAAGAGGGTGCCTCTGGCTCATGGTGAGGCAAACAACCAGACTGGACGGAGGAAAGCACTGTGGGCTCCCATTTTGATGAAACTGATGGCAGTGCTTTTATGGATGATGTTTTCACTCTGTTTCTGTCTACTGCATAGTCTTGTGAAAATGCACCTTTCAGTAGGCCACCTCCAGCCAGTCACCATAAACTTGTTCGAGGTAAAAGAAGTTCTTATAAAACTTCACCTGACCTGTTCTATCTCATTTCCTGATTCCTTTACTTCATGTTCAGCTAGAGTCTATTTGGCAATGAAGATATTAATGCTAAACATTTATGTTCAATATGTCCACGTCCATATATCTTACAGGAGGAACTGAGGATTGATTGCTCGTTCTCTTTGTCTTGATCTTTCACTTGTTTTTGTCTTTCCTTGTAATTTAAGAGAAAATTCAACTTTTCAACCTTGGGTTAAAGAGTTTGTCTTGACCTTAGGCTGAACTTGCTGACTATGTTACTCTCTGTTCTTGTTTGTAGCTTCTAGGAAGGTACAAATGGGCAAAATCAGGCGTATTGTGGATTCACAACTCTAATCATGATGACCACAGTCATTGTGAGGACCATTTAAAATGTATTTATTTCACAAGTTGTCCTTTGGGTTTTCTGTCTACCTGCAAGAAAAAAATACTGTCCTCCAGTCTACTTACCTCCAGGAACTCAGGGACCCTCAACCATCAAAGTTGTCACAGAAGATTGGTTTCATGGCATTATGGGGAGAGGCACGATGCCAGAGTGTTGTTCTTATCTTCAAATAACATCTTCCTGAATAAGGTTCTCTTTGTTTTGGGAGCCATGGGTGTGTTTTGTATGCACTGTTCATTTATTTTTTCAGTTACATGTTCAGAGATAACACAGGTTGAACTAATTGTCTAAATAAGATTTGGAATTTAACAAATTACAGTGTTCAATAACATAATTTTCTTTGACAAAAACAACACAGGTAGTGCTCTCCTAGTCTGACAGCTCTGGGAGCTAGAGTTGATTCAGAAGTGCAAGAATGAAACTCTAAAAGCACAAGGAAATAAGAAATGTTATTTATCACTGTTTCAGTGTCACCAACTTGTTATTTTTATTGTTCTTCAGAATAATGGGATTTATTGAAGCAGTTTATCCTCACATCACGTAATACACATTATGCTTGAAGAACGAGGAGGATTCAAAATAGCAAAACATAAAAAAGCACCTTAAATGTAACAGAAATCCACAGCAAGGAGAGCTACACTTTAAAGCCCACCTTATTTCTATCTGGAACAGGCAGAAAACAAGTACATGTGGAAGAGAATAGTTCAGTTATTAAAACCACACAAATTGAGATATTAGCATATTTACTGCCATGCTCAAATGAAAGAAGATAATTGTGTATATGAAACGTTTTCAACAGCTGTTTTTGAAATCAAATAAAGAATTAGATAAACATGCTGGCTACTTTGCATCTGGGATATATACACCAACACTCAATATTCACAAATCACTAAGTGGTTGTTGGACACCTGAAATTCTATTGATTGCTAAAGCTCAATAATGTCTCAGAGACTTGATCAAAAGAGCAGGCAAGCAAACAAGTAATTATATAGTATTGGGACTCTTAGCATATACAAAATACACAGCAAAGAGCAAATATTCTGGCTAGATAAATATCCTCAGTTTGGTATGGCAGCAGCCATAACAGGAAACCTTTCAAATGTTGAGTACATAAAATTAAGGACGATACAGTGAAAAAGAGTATTGTAAATCAGACAGCCGGGAATTTCAAGGATCACAAATCCTTGCCTAATATAAATTACAGCAATAAATTCTAGCATGGATTGTTTCTTTTATAACAATGGTTACCAAGAAAATAGGAACTGTGTGCTAAAATTCCAGGGCATTTAAATCATGATAGTCACAAGAAGTTTAATTGCTTTATTTTGCTTCCAGCTTGCTCAAAAGTGAACACAAGTGATAGACATAAAACTGTTTGATTGTGTAAATTAATATATGTTTCCTTAGATTCTATGATAAGTCAACAAATAACTTTCTTATTGTAGTTATTATAGTGGCTAGAAATAAATAGTCAACCTCATTCCTTCTTACAGATTTTTAGTATGACCCTATTGATATACATTCATGTATCGAGAATTCTACTGAAAACTGTGGAAAGATACCAGAATTAAACCAGCTTGTGAGTCAGTCTTAATGTTGGATCTTCTCATTATTACAAAACACTCAAAACACCAACTGACTGAAAGATAATAGTGATTGATTAAAAAAAAAAAAAAAAAAAAAAAAAAAAGGCAAATTAAGATTAACTCCCTAAGCATTGTGCCTTGTTTTTCATCTCATTGGAGTTATTATTCATCTCTCAGATGGCTTAACAGGAATGGTAACCATACTGTAACCCTGGGCTCTCATTGTGGGGATGTCCTTATGCTGTAATTAGAGGAAAGATATTGTCTCAGAGAAAACTGTAGTATAAACACGTATTGCTCTGGCTAGCATTCATCTATTCTGATATGAAGTGATCTGGCATCATGGGAAGCCAAAGAAAATTTTCTTCATGTGGTTTACAAACAAAGAGAAGAGCACTACAAGACTACAGAAAAAACCCACAGCTCTAACAATGCTTATAATTTGGCCTGAGGCTGACTCCACAGTACCTGCAGGCAATCCCATGCAATGCAAAATACCACCAGTGAATTCCAGTTCTCTGTACCAGCCAGCTCTTAATGGACATTGGCTAGTCCTCATGTCCTCATGACTATTTACATGTAAAAGCAATGTTGTGCATAAGTTAACCTGGGATCCCATATATTCCTGGTCAAACTTTCTCTGAAAAAATATTCTGATGTTGCATATAGCACGTTCCCATCCTTTGAGAACAGTCCAAAAAGGCAGGCTAGATGAAAAAATAATAGTCTCTGTTCTAACAATTTTTATTTCACTGTTCCCAAGATATTCAAGGGTCCTCTCCAAAACCAGGTCCTATCCAAAACCAGGACTTAAACTCTATATTCAACTATAAGATATGCTGTGTGGTAAAGAATTTCTGCAATTTCCCTACAGAATTATAATGTTTTAGGACCAGCCTGTAATTATTCTGTTTAAAGAAAAGGATGAGTCTACAGCTACACAGTGTCATCTGATGCCACTGACAATGTGACATTAATTACATATAGACAATGATCCTGAATTGTTCTGCAATACTCCAAGAAAGTGTAAGTGAAGATTTGAACCCATTATTTACTTACCTAGCATGCTTCCACAAAATTTTCAATTCTGTATCTTTAGGGCTTTGCAGATAAAGTAGAGCCATTACCGGAGTAAGATGGAAACACTGGAAGTAATCTAATGCCTCTGCAGTGAGGTGAGAGGGAAGCAGGTTTCTGAGACTCAGGATTGTTTTATGCAGGACTGGTTGTACTGGGATGTGCTGCTGAGCAGCGGTGTACAAGGTAATCTCACAAGACTCACAGTTGTGGCTTTCAATGCATTTTATGTTTGAATAATGGCAACATTGTCTGTTACTACGGGCACATAAAAACCTAATTTATTTTATTTTCCTTTCATATGATTGGAACTAATGAAAGTGTCAGGAGGTGAGAGTTTGTTGTTTAGTTCCATTACATCAATAAGAAATAAGGTAATTAAATATATGAAAAGATAAATATGACATTTTTTTCCCCCTGTTTTTCCAGTGTGATTTGCCTTCACTGTGTCTATCATTCACAGAGAAAAACTTCATGGTATAGATGGTGGGGTTTTGTTTGTTTGTTTGTTTGTTTGTGTGTGTGTGTGTGTGTGTGTTGTCAGCATCTAAGAAATAATAAGGTATGAGCATAAAGATTAGATTAATATGAAGTTTTAAATATTGTATTTAGGATGGTTAGAACTGTACCATGTGATTGTCAATAAATTACTTATTTATATTTCACTTACCTATTAAAATGCCAGGAATGCATTTCCAACAAGTCTTGTATTTTTTCAAACAAACACTTGATATCAGGACCCTGACAAAAGAAAATTAAGCATTATGCTGCTGGAGAGCCTCTTAGTTTCAGAAACCAAGGAATTCTATTTTTAACAAATCCTCAAGTGAACTTGTGATACTGAATTGTGCTGGCTGCTCTTGAATCCTGTGTTTTCACCAAGGAATTGTGGAGGAAAATGGAAGCATATTCTCCTCTCTGACCCAGTGTCTGGGTTCCCAGTTTTCCTTTGCAGGGCCTGGCAAGTGTCAGCCTTCTTCCCATGTGGTTGTTTTTTAGCAAACAAAGATGGTCTGCTCTCTACTGCAAATAGCTGCGTATGATAATAATAATAGGAACCAGGTGAATGCCAAACCTTCCTTGAAATGCCCCAGCCCCTGCTGCATGCAGCACCGTCTGTCAGGGGTGTTCATTTATCATTAACCAACTGGGGAGACACCAAGAACTCAAATACCACCAGAAAAGAGGCAATAGCTCTGTCTTAACTGTTGTACATTTTTTTCAAGGAAAAATTTGTGAACAGAAAGTAGGGCTTAGTGTATTAAATAAATAATTTGCTCTGAGTCAGATTCTGCTATGTTTACTCACACAGAAAAGTACTTTATTTAGCAGCTGAGTAAGCATTTTATGTGGAGCTAAATATGAACCAAATTTATTTTTTACATTGTGGGAAATAATCAGAAACTTTTTAACCATGGCTGATTGTGGTTAGAAGGTATCCAATAAAGGTCAGTAGGGCACTGCATGCAGGAGGACTGCATGCAGAGATTACTGCATCATTTCTAAGAAATTCTCTGTTATTCAAATTATAATTTTCAGAGTCAAATGAATTCTCAAAGGGACAGCAGGCCCCAAACTTTACCCCTGCTGGATTCCTGCTTCCTCATCCAAAGCACATTTGAGAATTCTGTAAGAGCAATCAGTAAGAAGCAATGCATGTAATACATAGAAATGCCAGATAACATAGGTTATAGAAGACTTCAGGAAGCCCCCAGTCCAACTTCCTGTTCAAAACATGTTCAGCTATGGGATCAAACAGGAATGCATAGGGCTTTATCCAGTTGGGTCTTGAAACTTTCTATGATGGAGACTGCACATTCTTTATGGGTAACCTGATCTCCAGCTTCACTGTTTTCCAGGTAGTAAAGTATTCCTGATGTCAAATCCAAGGGGGCTTTTTTTTTTTTTTTTTTTTTTTTTTTTTTTTTCCCTCTTAAATGACTGTAAAACTTCATATGAAACTGTTATTTGTGCATAAGAGTTGTTAGTTTGCTACACCTTTTTTTTTGTGTAGGATTTGATTTGGAGGGCATTTTCCAAAAGTACTTATTAGCCTTGATCTCCCTAATGAATCAAATAGATATTTAGACATATGGGATACTTTAGGTACATCTAGGTTAGGATGGAGGTAGCATAGGTTCTGAGGATCTTGACTCTGGGGGGTGTACTCAAAATCAAATAGGTACCTCAGACCTTTTTGCAGCTCCTTTCCTGTTCTTAGGCAAGTGAGACTCATTCTTTGTAAGAACATCCACAAGTTTTGTGGGGCTGGCACTCTTAAGAACAGGTTTGTGATATGAACAAAGAGAGTTGTAGAAGTGTTGATAGCTTGCATATTTTTAGTTTCATGATGGGAATCACATTAATGAGAACATCTGACTCAGAATGTTAATGCGTATTCTCATATGAGATAAAACAAGTAGACAAACTGATAACAGCATCACATTTGTGTAGCTGATCTTTTGTCTTTTACACAATGCACTATTTCCAGGGAAAACAACAGCATCAGCTATAAAACTTCCTCCAGACAGTTAATTAATAAATCTATATCAATTAACTTTAAACCACTGTTAAATACAAAACCAGAAGTTTAAATCAACCATAAATTCACTTGTATATTCCAGACCCCTTGTGACAATCAATTTCTAAGAATTGCTAACGGGGTGATATGGAGGGTTGGTCCATGTCACTGTTCTTGTTCACTGTTGCTGCTGAACAGAGCATGAAGGATAAAAAAAGCTTATAAAACTGGAATGAAAACTTCCTAGATTTTCATATAGCAACCATCATGTTTCCCTCATTTCCAAATTCCTTCACAATCAATTCTGTACACATTCTTCAGGGAAAACTGCACTGAGCCACTTTTTCAGTATAGAAAATCTGGTGTAGCAGGTATTTTGGAAGCAGACAGGGGCTTGAGAGGCAGTCAGTACTTGGTATAAATAACTCCATGTGCATCTGGGCTGGTGGTGCAAGCTGGGGTAGGCATGGAGCAGTGAAAGGGTAGAATGTGCTGTTGCAGTGAAGTTCCTTGGCGGGGAGTATAGCTATTAGAGTATGGATTAATTATACTGAAAGTAGAGGATGAGGGTGATGTGAGGTCACGTGGATGTGGATAAAGGGGATGGAAGCTATGTGGAGGAGATGCAGATGGCTACTATTGGATAAATTGCCTTTACTGACACAGCTGCAGACTTGAGCTGCGCAGCAAAGATCCCTTCTGCCCTTTGTCAGTGAAGGATAGCTGTGAGCTCCAACATAAGGACCCTTATAGGATGATAAGGTGGCAAGAAACACCTTTACCCTAGTCCTCACCAAGCCTTTTCACACGGCCTGCCATATTACAAAATAGCTATTGATCAGCTTTGTTGCCTTTTCCTGAACTTCCAGTTCATTCACCAATGATTTTTAAAGGACCCTCTTAAAAGGGTGTTCTGACAGAAAGGTGTTCTGATTGAAGTCATAATGTTTACTGTGGATCATGGTTTTTCTTTACAAAGGCTCTAGGTTGAGCAATATAAAAATATGGCATTTTTCTTTTCATCCAGGAGTCACATGAGTGTCAGACATGGTTCAATTTAGACCCAGTCCTGAGTTCCTTTTTGAATCAAAATTTTAATTATATCAGTGGATGTTTTGGTGATTCAAAGATTGTTAATTTGCCCTCTGGGTATCTGGACTGGCATCTTCTGAAATGCTGACTTGGGATATGAATTCCATAAACAGCTTAAATTTAGAATATTTCCCCCTTACCGTACCTATCGAGTATTTTTTTTTTTTATCCTGTGGAGAAGAAAAAGCTATTGGAAAATCACAAGCGATTAACATATTGTTAAAATCTCAGTTCTTATAGTAAAAGTAAACCATGAAAGCTAACCCCCAGAGCACTAAACCCACCTTTAAACACCTACACATTTCATTCCTGAAACTTTTATTGTTTTTCAAGTAGAAAGAATATCTCACTTGCTGCAACCATCATAAATTTTGACACAGCCCCAGCCACATTATAATGTGCCTTCATAAAGCTCAGTCTTCTCTCCCATACTTTTTCTTCTTGCTTTTCCAAGTTGCAATGCATTTTGAAACAGAAAGGCAGTAACAGACAACTGTCTTTCTGTAAGATATGGTGAGGTTATTCTGTACAAATGGAATGAACCTCATTTTTTCATTTCAGATCAAAGCAGAAATCTTTTGAAGTTTAGCTATTTGATAAAAAAAGGGCTTTATAACAAGCAGATATAGAAGTTAATAGGACATAGAGATATTTTATTAAATTGCAAACCATTATTAATATTGCAGTTTTAACTTGAAAGAAATATGTGAAATGACACCGGAAATTAATTAGATTATTTCATCATTCTTTTACATTATAAACTTTGATACACTTGCATAGATATATAGGTACATTGATAAAAAGACACAAAGACAAACAGAATTTTAATGAGTGGGGAGCTTTTATCTACTATCACTTTGTGACTTAATTTTTTCTGTTTATACTGCCTATTGATTCCAGTTGAAACCTGCTGTTTTAATGTTGTTATTGATATTCTCTCTGGGTTTTCTTCTAATTCTGGCATTGATATTACCTTGATCGGATTTAGTTTATTTGAATTGCCTGTAGGTTTCAGTCTCTGGAGTTTTTCACTGCTTATAGACATGCAAAGATAAAACCTCTCTTTTTATCTAAAAATCCTTGAGAGACACTGAAAGATACAGCCATTTTCTGAGAACATTAAAAAGAAAGAGGCAACAATCAAAAGGAATATACTTCTCACCCAGTCTATTCAAGACATCATTTCTATACACCCTGAGTATTCTCTGACATGCACAGACATCTCATCTAGTCAGTTCCATTTTAAACATTTGAAAACAATGTGTGAAGAAATTTGATTGTCATAGAGTGACAAGTGGTTCCAAGCTCTGTGTCTCAGGCTGCACCTCCACTGGACTGTCCCTGGTCCTGGATAATTTGGGAAGTGAACCTTCATAGTGCTCCATAGTGCACCATTTTTTGCACCATGGTGAAAAAGTAGGCTCTAGCACATTTCTTGAATGTATGAAAAAATCTCCCTTCCCAATGACAGAAGTCAGTGTGTCAGTGTGGGTGGGGTAAGCGAGAGAAAACTCTCTGTGTTTGGGCTAGAGGAAATTTCTCTGTGTTCCAGAGAGCTGCTGTTTTGCAGATGCCCCACACCTGAAACCTTCAAGTCCAGGTTGGATGGGACTCTGAGCAACCTGATTTAGTTGAAGAGTCCGTGCTTGTTTCAGGGGAATTGGACTGGATGACCTTTAAAGGTCACTTCCTACACAAACTGTCCTATGATTCTGATTTCCACAATTTCCCTGTCGCTCTTAGAAAGAAATCAGAAAAATAATACCTAAATTTAAAATAAAAAAAAAATTCCAAACCATTTTTTCTTTCAAATTATTATGTTTCCATTCTTGTAAAAGTAGAACAATACCTGGACAAATATTCATTACTCACTTTTCTGCTTTTTTATCTCTCTGTTTGTAATTTATTTGCTTTATTTTCTTACTCATTGTTAGGTTTTTTCCTTCCTTTCTTTTTCTTTTCTTTTGGCTTGGGTTAATATTTGTTCCCCTTCTGTTTTGTTTTTCCCTGCTTTCTTCTTCTGGTAGGTGTAGGATTGATTTTCATTTCTTTGTTCTGATTCCTTTGTCGTGCAACAGTACATGTTTTTGGAAATAATTATTTTTCAGGAAATATTTAATATTTTCAAGTCTGTAATTAAAGACAGGTAAATACTATGAATATGTGTGTAAACATGTGCTGTATTTTTATGTGATTTATTTCCTCTGTCCAGCTATCACAGGGCATTTATATTAACAATATGACAACTTATAGAATTCCCTAGGATCTAACAGAGGGCCTGTGCAGTACAGAGAATTCATAGTAAGAAGGCTCAGAATTGTTCTCATGGCTTAACAGGGAGTCACCTTGATATCAAAATGGATTTTGTTTTTAATAAGAGTAAGAGGGAATAGAAGAGTGGAGATAGTGCACAAAAAATGTCCTCTAAAGTAGAAAGACAGTGATGGGCTCTTGGAAAGCAGTACAGAGGGAAGAGCAGCACGGTTTGCCTTTTACTAGTCTTCCCTGTGGATCACCTGCACTGGGCTAGCAGCACCACTCTCTCCAGGCTGTATGGGCTGTATTGTCAGGATTGCTTCTGACAGCGGGAATGAAAATGTATTGCAGGGGAAAGGGAAGGGACCCAATGAATCCAACTGTTGGTCCATCTTTTGGGAATTAGACAGGTATGCCATAGAGACCGCCATTTACCATTGACAAAGGTGTAAAGTTATCCTTGGTTATAATTTTTGAGCTTGTTTAGTTTTTTATTGACTGTGGGAATGAATTCTACAGCTGAAATGTGCATTTTATTTAAAAAAAAATAAAATTGCTACTTGATAATATCTCTGAAGGCTCCCTTGTCCTTCCATAATGAGACAGAGTGTATGAATATTTTTTTATTCCCATTATCCATCCACTCAATGATTGTGTAGACAAAGTTACATTTTCTCCAAGCTGAAAATGCTGCTACGTACTTTTTCCTAGACAGGAAAAAAATATATACTTCTGATCATCTTTGTTATTCTCTAGTTTTCCTGGTTTGCTCTTTTGGATAATACGCGCAGCATCCAGCCTGTGGGTTTGACAGGTGTTTGCAAAGTGTCATAATGACATGATGACTATTCTCATTTTCATTCTCAATATGACTGATATTCATTGAGCACAGCATATGCACAAATATGCACGGTAACTTCAGGATCTATTTTTCGAGATCCTGACTTTAGATGTTTCTAACAATTACCTAAGAACAAATATAAACTCTCTCCTAGTTTATAGTTAGATATATTCTACGTAATGTGCGTAACTGTGTTTATTAGGACCTAATTTCATCTGACATTTTAAGACTCAATTAGCCTATATAATGAATTTTCAATTTCAGATTTTGCTATTGTGTGTCTGCATCTTTGCCAAATTTGATTTTCTTTCCCTTCCCCTTCATCCTATAGTCTTAGGGCCTTATCTTTTAATCCAGACAAATTTAGTTTATTAAAAATCATTTGGTGAAAAACCTTATAAAATCCTCAGGTGTTTTTTATCAACAAAGTTGTCTTACCTTCCTACTAATTGACTTTTTCAATTGTTTGGGGAATTATGACTCTTTTGTGAAATATTATGTATTTTCTTTATCCCTTCAACCACTGATTCTGTTTCTACCAATTTTCCCTCTTGGAAAATCAAACTTAATGCTCCGTAGTGTCTGGGATAACGCTTTTAAAAAGTGATGTCATATTCACCAGTTTCTCTCTTTTCAAAACAGAGGTAAGTTAAAAAATAGGCTACACTCTTGACTTCCAAACTCTTTTCTAAGGCTAGTTGATTCTCTGATTTGCTATGTTTCTTTTAATTATTATTATTATTATTATTATTTCTTTGTTCTAGAATTTTTTACAACTGATAGTCCTGTTTTTGGGGCTTCCTACCAGTTTTACATTGGTGAGAATCCACTGACTTTCAGGGAGCTTCTCATATTTTTCTGGAGTGTCAGAACACTAGCAACTTGTGTTATGTGGAGACTGTTTTCTCTAACCATTTCCTTTGTGTCTGCATTATTTACTTTCTCATTTCTGTTTCATCGTTATTTCAAAAATCAATTGCCAGCTTCCTAATAGGTAAACAGTTAATCTCATGTTGGCAGGCCTTAAATCAACATATCTCGGGCTCTAAAGTCTCAAAGAGTCTGTTGAAGACCAGTTGGTAGCATTCATTTGCTGACTGGCATTTAAATATTTAATTATTGGATTCACTAACCGTTGAATCACACAAAAATGTTGACTAACTCTTAATTTTCACATCAATTTACTCCTAATTTTTATCTGTACTCTGCTTCCCAAGAAGATTTCGAAGCCTCAGATGTATCCTACCAAATGCAGCTGTAGAATTCTGGCACCTTTTAAAGAAGTCAGAGATGTGCTATACTTGCCATGGTTCAGCTGCAGACACCAACCAAGCCCCAGGTCGCCCCTTGCTCACTCCTCTACCAGTGGGATTGGGGAGAGAGTTGGAAAAGTAAAGGGTAGAAAACTTTTGGGTCAAGACAAAGACGATTTAATAGGGAAAGGAAAAGTAGCACATGCGAGCAATGCAAGACAATTAATTCACCACTTCCCACAGCAGGCAGGTGCTCAGCCTGTTCCAGGAAAGCAGGACTCCGCCACATGTAACAGTGACTTGGGAAGACAAGTGCCATCACTCCAGACATCGCCCCACAAGAAGGGACCAATTGCAGTGCAAGACTGGGGAGGAGGAGGAGAAAGAAAGATAAGGAAGGACACTGGAGACCTTGGTATGAGCAGAAGTGGAGGCTACCGATGAGTATATGCAGGAAGAAGGCAGACATCTAAGCAGATGGAAAGAGCAGAGACAGGATTCTGAGGAGAAATAAATAGAAAAAACAATTTTAGAATCTTCCCTATCAGGAATGGGAATATTCTGACCTGACATGGAAACCAAATTTGCTAACCTTTACCTTTCCTATGGTCATTGAACAGGCTAGTAACCCAGTGGTTAAACTTTGCATCATATCAATTTATTAATGGTTAATCAATATATTCATTTCGCTATCATCAGCTCTTCTGTTGTAAGCTCAGTTGGAGAGGTATATGCTGTGATTCCCAAAGGCCAGATCCTAACTGTGGCCTCAGTATTAATGCTGATATAAACCAGCATATTTTAGTTTCAAAAAAATTAAAATCTGTGTGAAAAGAGCACCGAGACTGTAAAGTCAAAAATAGAAGTGCCTGACACTCTGGAGTCTAAACATACGCATGTGCTCCTATTTTTGTCTATTTTCTGTAACTATTATTCTGCAGACTTTAATGACAGACACAGAAGAGGTGAGATAGGACAGGACAGTGTGACTCAGACCTTGCTGACTGCCAAAGGTGTCTTCTCCAAGGGTGAACCAGGTTTGTGTGCCTGTTGCCTCATGTATTGCAACAAACAGGGCAGGGGGATACAGAGGAAAATGGGCATAACCTTGCAGCCAGAGAATGAGAATGTCTCTGCCTCTGCCAGAGACTTATACAAAGACTGGCATGTATTTATTCCAGCTGAGCAAAAATCCCATTTTTTCTCACACTCTGTGGATACCTACAAATGACTTTGAAGACAGATTCATGCCAGTGTAGAATTGTTACTTCTGGGAACCAAAGAAAAGCTGGCTGTTCTCACCTTCGACAATTTTGAACACTGAGGGAAAAAGCCAAAACTAAACAACCCAACAAACAAACAAACAAACCAAAAAGAAGGAACCAAGAAAAAAGAAAAGTTTTATTTAAATACTTCAAGTGAGTTTATTGGGTCATTTTGGTTATTTTTTTCTGAGATTTTTCACCTGTAAATGGATGGTATAATTTTTCTCTTTTCATACAGATAGAGCCAAGAATCATAACTAATTACTGCTCATGAACACAGCTATGCTCATGAAGGAAGAAATTGCTCTATATATAGTGTGTATTTGCCTGCTTTTGCTAGTGTAGTGCAAGGAGCTGAGCACAGAGAAAAGGATTAATTCAATGTGACAATATCAATTCAATAGTTAGGCATTTAGTCTAAGTTCATGTCAACACAACGATCTAATGATTCATCCTGTTCCAAGCAGACTCTTACCCAGAACAAACCACCCCCTGTAGTTGCTGGACTGTCTGTCACTGGCTACTGAGGAAGCAGGAATGACTAGTTCAGGCCACATACCCAAGTTTAGAAGCCTGTGGAGTGAGTGAAGGTCAGTAAAACACTGTGAACAAGTACACATGATTTGGGAAATGGACAAAATGATTTTCATTTAAACCTTTCAGGGTTAATTTTTACAGAGATTTAGGTGAGTTAAAAACCAAGAATTTTCATTGTGTTGGGTACTATAGCAGAAGAAATTTCTGTCTGGGGCATTTACAAAATAAGTAATGAGAAAGGTAGAAATAAAAAAAAATGGTATTCTAGTCATATAGAATTTCTGTAAATGAGATCAAAGTGTTTCAGCTGTTTGACTGCAATGATGAGGTGAGCATCTGAGGCCTAAAAACACATTCCATCATATATTTTTTAACTGTTAGAAAACATCAGTTTATATTATTTGCTGATGTTAAAGCAAATTAAAAAAAAAAAAAAATCACTGTATTAGCTCCTGTGTATCATTACACAAGGTATGTTACATATGAACTGAATATCATGTCTGGTGATGGAGCAAGTCTGTTTGTTTCTAATGCTGTTCCCTGGAGAAATTGTTCAAGAGCTGTTCATCCTTGTGGAAAGATTACTCTGATATCAGTGAGACTTATCTGCTCCGTAAGTGCCAGCTGAGTTGTAAAGCTTCTCCAGGGCATTTTATCAGGTGTTCTTACTCAGCATCAAGGGTCTCTATGAGAAGGGAAAGAGCTGAGAAACAAGTTTTGGTCCTTCCAGTTAAAATAAATGGATCTGATAAATGCCTTTTCAACCCTCTATTTATTTATTTATTATTAATGTAATGTTTTTAATTTGATGCAAAGTATCTCCACCGCTCTGCTGCCACACAGATATTGACAATTATAACATCCCTATTTTGCTTATTTTTTCTCTCCATTAATGCCGACTATTACTTCAGAAGAAAGAAAAAAAAAAAAAGTGCTAAAAGATGTGGATCTCCATTTAAAGAACCAGTTCTCTTGTGCTTATGCCAAGAGTTTCATCTTGGAAATTCTTCAGATTCTGTCCTTGGACAGATTTATATATGGGATTTTCACATATGTTTCAGTGAGAGTTTTGCACTTTTATCTTACAGAAGAATTTGACCTCTGGGGTTTACCTCTCTTGGGACTAGTTTAGGAATAATAGCTGTACTCTGTCCTGAAAATACTTCATGCCCATTGCTGCCTGACTGAGAGTAATTCAGATACCACTTTGTAAGAGACTGAAAGTGGATTTTGTAATCCTTTTGAAAACTTCCCTTTATTTGATGTTTGTTTGTTAATCAAATTGGAAACAAAATGCACAAAAAGTTGAGACTCTTAGAGTAAAATACAGCACTGTTAGCTAGTGGTTGAGAGTGGAAACATAAGTCAAAAGATAAAAGTTCTGTTACAGCCTCAATTAAAGATTTTGTCCGTGGCTTGGAAACTATCTCTTAGGACTGGAACTGTTCCCACTGTTGCAACTAGAAGGAAAAAATTAACAATTTTTTACAGCTGGTCTTTTTTTACTGCTATCAGATGAAATGCTAATTTTTCTCATCTACCATTGTGGGAAGGTTTTTAGATCTCCATTTGATTTGCTTTGAGTGTCCTGAGTAGGTCCGGAGTTCTGTTCCCCTTGATATTACGTATTGTCCATTTTTGTACTTCTGTAAGTTATTGTATCAATGTAATGAGATTGTTTCTTTTACTGCTTGTGAAAGAAGGCACCACAATCAAGCTTTAATGGCAGATGGGTTTTGTCCCTTGTGCTCCTAAATGCCTAAGAAGTTCTGAGGAGACAGGACTGAAAGATATTTCTCCAAAATTTTGGGGAGAAAGAGTTGGTATAGGCAAAATAAAAAAGCAGAGGAAAGAAAGAGTAAAGAAAAAAGGGAGCTGAAATTACTTTGTGCATTTTTCTCCCCATAATTTCACAGCCTCTTTTCCAGCTAGCAAAATAAACAATTAAAGGCCTTCTGTTTGATATATTATTCAAGTTAATGAGCAAAAGCACATTTGTTACTCTCATAATGCAGCTGAGAGAAGGAAATCTGTTGCAAACTTGTCATTGTTTGATGCAAGGCTGAGGATTAATATTCTTGTTTCAGATCAAGAGTATCCCATTTCAGTACAACAAGTTGCTATTTTGTGAACTTATATTATGTAGAAATCAGAGTGTTCACAAACAGGATTACATAAAAATAATAAAAGGTATGAAACAAAACCAACTCATTCATTTTTGATCTTTCGTGTATTAAATCGTAGGGGAACAACAACAACAACAACAACAACAACAACAACAAAACAAAAAACAACACAACAACAACAACAACAAAAGCAAAACAAAAAACACCACAACAACAACAACAACCACTTTTTTTTTTTTTTTTCCCCAACACCACAGAACACCCCATAAAATGTGAAGGAAGCCTGCACAAAAATGAGAAAATTAATTGAAAATGCTGATGCAACTTGAAACATATAAACAAGTCATTGTTGCAACCACAGTATGTATTGGATTTAGTATTTTTCTGACCTACTGTGTTCTTAATACTTCCATAAACTCCTAGATAGAGGACTTCACATTTTTTTGTGCTTGTTGACCATTTAACTCTCCATGTCCTTTGGGGACTTGTGTACATCCATATCAACACCTAAACTCATGCGAAAACAACCTGTGCTTTTTATAATGGTGCTCCCACTAGTCAAAGCCTATTCAACCATAGTCCCATCCGTCAGCTGTAGTTTCTAGATTTTGCTTTAGGAACAAACACTCTAAAGCACATACATGCTTTGTGAATCATCCATTCAATTAGCATTGCAGATGGTAATTGAATATTCAGAATTTCTTTTGCATTTAGAGAATATTTTTCACTTTATTGCTTATCGATTAGGATGGGTGGAAATGAGTCCAAAATTATGGTGGCTAGAGTTCAAAATGTATTGAGCTATTTAAACAATCAGATTTGTAATTTTTTTTTCTTTTTTGCTTTATATTTAAGATATGACAGACATCTGTTAAAGACCTCTAGCTCCTAAATGTTATTTCTTGCATCTCCTGATGTTCCTGGACTGTTGAGTTCTGATTTGAATTTTAATTGGTCAATCTGCAAAATAACTGAAAGAGCAATTTATAGCTAATTGTATATTAAACCCTTTTTCTGTGCTATTTTGTTTTCTAATGCTATTTTTTGTCTTACCACTGATTCCAATAGAACACTTTCCAAGTATTAATAATATCCTCTCTTGGGAACTAGGTTTCGGACTGCATTGGTCAATAGAGTTGAAAAGCAAGTAATATTAATAACTCTAATTATCACCTTTGTAGGCTAAATGGAATGGAAGAATTTCTAATTCCTCTTTGGAATTTATAATAATTTACCTGCCAGCTGACCTGAACCATCAAGCCAGACCACTATTATAAATGACTGCTTCTTATCAGCATTTGCTTTATGTGGGATGAAAGAATTATTTACCATTAGTGCTTGTTGATAACAGTGATTAGTCTGAATGTCCTGCTTCTGTGGAGGAGCTCACAGACCGGAATTGTACAGTAAATGAACCTGTGAGCTCCAGAAGTTACATCCAAACACTTGAAATATCCCTGGTCCAAAACATGAATTATCAGAGCTGTCCCCATTCCAGCTTCCCTCCAGCTCAGACTGCCACCCAATCTGGACAGGAAGTTTAACTTCAAGAATCTCAGGGTTGATAAAATGGTGGAAAAATATTCACTGTTCTTAGCAGTGTCTTTTTTTTTTTTTTTTTTTTTTTTTTTTTTTTTTTTAATCCTTTTCTTTATATGCAGTAAAACACTGTGTAAATAAAATTTATATTTAAATGCCTTTGTTTGTGGGTTTTGGGTGGTTTTTTTTTTGTGGGTGGGGTGGGTTTTGTTGGGTTTTTTTTTTTTTGTTTTGGTATTGCTTGTAACATGTACCACAGGTTACGGTAATTTAAATTTATTTGCACTGTCTGCAAAACCTGATTTTTATTTAAGTGCAAGAGGAAAGTGTTGGTCTCATTGATCCCTTAATTAGGTGTAAATACTGTTACTGAGAATAAGACATTATTAAGCAAAACTCTCCGTGTTATAATCCCTCAAAGATGTGTACTTGGTTACAAGTTAAAAGAGTATAAACCAAAAGGTGTAATAGTATTCTAGAATAAGAAGCCCAGGGAAAATAATCACTGTCATGTAAAAGTAGAGCTGGGCATAATCTGTAATACTAATGCTTTTTGTATGTAGGTTACTCTATGTGAGATGCTACAGTAATTGCCTCCTTAAAGTATTATCTTGATTTCTCATGTAAAAACCAAGCTGTACACAGTAGCTTGAATAGCTGCAAATAGACTTTTTTTCAGCATGTCTGTGGAAATGATCACACCAATTATCTTTTTCTCTTAAGCTGAATTTAGTTGTTATTCAGCATGTTTTTGTAACATGTCTGGTGGTGTCACAGAGGATTTCCATCCAGAGAGAGCATGCCTCTTTTTCTAGAGCTTATGTCAAGCCCCAAGTTATCGAGACAGAAATTCTTCCAGTACATGGTGCTAGAGAACTCCTACTCCATTTGATTAGTAGCTAGGTAAGCTTCTGGGAATTTCTTTAGGAATTACATTTTTCTGCTTTCTTTGGAGTGCCACATCCCTTGGAGCTAATGTCATCTGCAGATGGCCAGACTGGAAATGCGGGTTGGAGGAACAACTGTCACATGCAGGAACCAGCAGGGCAATGGTGAATTGAGAAAATACTGTTAAAGAGAGCTTACTTCCTTCTAGCGAGCTGCATAGTTTGTACTGCCCTCACTAGGGAGGGAGACATAAATCCCATGATAGGAGTTTGCCTCTCCAGAGAATTAATATCCCACTTTAAGTATCTGGGCCTGTGTGTGTGTTTGTGTTCATAAATCCGAGTGGGTGCATAAGGGCTCAGATCTTGATGTGCTTAAACTTGTTCATGCAGATGAAACTTACTGGTGACAGTGGGAATTAAGGGTTACAAATCTGGCTCCAAAAATTTCTGAACGGGTATCTTTCCAAGGCTGATTGAAATCAAGGGAATGCCTTTCATATCAGGCTTATGGGGTGAAAAAGGAAAGGTGACCTGCTGGTCATTCACTTCTTACTACAGGCATTTTTATTTAGCATAATGCTGGGAAGAAGTATTGCCAGCGTGAAAATTAGAAAACTCACTTTTTAAAGGTATTCTATTCCAATTTATTTTGGGACTTGGGATCTGCCTTTCACTCACTCACTCACTTACTCACTCTTGAAGTTCCAAAATAACAGCCAAATGGTAATTCAGGAGTCTTTATAAGGCTTTCCATCCCACGTCTAGGGCCAGGCATGGGAAAGTCTGGCTGGGTATGCATTCCAGAGGCCAGTTTGTGCTAACACGGCGCAGCTGGAACACCGAGGCCTCTTGCAGGACATGCCTAAAGTCCAGCTGCCCAGGGGCAGGCAGAGATCATCCTCACAGCCCTTCTGCAGCTGCCATGATTTCAGCCACTGTGTCTTTGACATCCTGTATCCAATTATTGCACCAGAGGGCTGCAGCATTCCCTATGCAAGAAATCTCTGAGTGCTTGCCTGCAACTCATGAGGGAATGGCTTCCCACAGCTTCTCTCTGCCTTAGAGGATTTATATACTCTGAAGAGATCATTTCAGTTTTTTAAGATTAGAAAGAAAAGTATTTTTGAAATGTAATAGCGTTTCAGGATTTAAATAAAGATGCTCTTAACCAAACAGAAAAAAAAAAAAAAAAAAAAGCCTTGTCTGCTTCCTGCCATTCTTGGCCTGGAAAGAAAAATATTCAGCTGCTATTCTAATTGCTCTGTGGAGGCAAATAATTTATATATGAGGGATTATTTAAAATAAAAGGGGCATTCTCCATCTTACTGTTCCCCATTTAGGCTCTAGATCACAGCTGTGATTGCCTTCCCTAGAGAAAGAATGGACATGTACTTAAACTGTAATTGATTTTAATTAAAAATAACTAAATATGTACAACTTAAAGAGTTATTATTTCTAAATGGGAAATGATAATTGTTCTTCTGTCTACTGCATCATGATAAAGTATTTGGTCGGGAATTTGATAAATTTGTCATCTGCAGGGAGGTGACTGTGTAAGGTGGCCTGTGATATCTGCAGGCATGTCCTGAATGCTTCCATGCAGGATCGTAGCTCATGTTCTTCTGAAGTCAACTGGAAGTCCTGCTTTTGACTCTGGAGCCGTTTCAGAAAATGTAATAACATGAACAAATTAAGAAAGTAAATATGTAATTTTTATTCCCAACATGTCATCAATGTTAAACTTTGAAACAATGGTTTCTTTCTATTAAGTTTTCCTCCTCAGTAATTCAAAATGCATCCTAAACTCCTAATTTACCATTAGTGTTGTGTTATTATTGTGTGACTCGGCATATTTTGAATCTCTTCTAAATTTTAAGCTCTCTATTGTTCAAGGTGGCACCAAGCTCCCAGAGCATCAGCACTCTCCAAGAGACACAGATGAGTTCAGGGAATGCAGAATTATATATTCTTATCACTACACCTGAGGTCATATCTGTTGGTGCTACAGGTTTTTGGGCATTATCAGCACTGATTCTTCTTGAGCTGTGAGAAAAAATTGGATTCAGGAAAGAAATATAAACTGAACTTTTTCACTCACCCACTAAGTTTAGTAAGATTTGTCTTCTCTGTACTATGGGTTGGTCCATTGATAAACACCTGTTACTGGAACAAGTGTGTTATTTTCAAATTTACTTTTCTGTTAAACTATGGACTCGTTACTTACAGTTGTCATTTTAAGCTGGTTAAGACACCTGGAAAACTCACTTCATTGGCTTTAGATTAGACTTCTAGGCACAAGCTCATGTTTAAAGATTGACAGTGCTGAAGAAGGCACTGGAAAAGTGTTTCGTAGTTTTGTGTTTTGCTTGTTTTGTGGGCAAGATAAATTCTAAGCCTTCTGGTTAAAACCAGTATTGGTTGTTCTTAAAGCTATATATAGTGTATATGCATTTTACTGCTCTGAACATATACCCTGCTACTTCTTTTTCCCTCACAGCTTTTTCTTGACATGTAAAAAGTGTTTGCATTTACATATTATATATATAATTAATATCCGATACATATTTATATTTTATATTTATATGTGTATATATATATTTATATTTTATACATAATTTTATACATATATATATATATATAATCAGTGTACTTAGGGGCCTTGTAGACATCTCAATTATATATTTCTTGTTTTGTTCATGCTTGGGTAACAGATAGAAGTGGGTAAAAAATATTGTCAACACAAGAAGTATCACTGTGACCTGCAAACTGCTGTTTTAACCCTATCATTTCATCGGAGTAGTAACTATTGTAGTAACTGCACTGTCTCATTCTGTGACAACCATTGAAAAGAGAATAATACAAGAGTATTAGCATTAATTTAGTATCTATTAGCAAGTACTGCAAAATGCTTAAATAAGTTCAGTTGGGGAAAAGTTATTTGGCAGTCAAATGAAGAGTGGATCTTGGGTGTGAGAGGCAGTGTAGATTAAAAAACACCAAAGGAATGGTCTGGGTAGCATTTTTTCTGACCATGAACATGGATTTGCACAAATGTTCTTATCTGTAAGTGAACAAGAAACCTTCTTAAATCACAGTCTCTCTAATTAGTTTAATTTTCTTATTTCCTTATAACAACCTTAAATATCCTCTACATCTGCTGTTAGGTATTCCATCTTCTTGCATTTATTTTTATTTGTGTATTATCTATTTAATAACTTATAATCTCTCTGTATAACCCAAACTTTGTATACTCCTCTTTATTTATACATTTCATATATATATATATATATATATATATATATATATATATATATATATATATATAAAATTCTTATGGAACCTCTTCTTTTAGGAAGACTGAACTAAAAAATCTCTGCATCTCAACCAGAAGATCAGTTCATAATAAAGAAATTGATGAGCAAAAATACATTATTTATTTGCTCTTTTTCTTCAAAATATGTGAGTTATTTGGATATAAAAATCATAATTGTGTCAATCATAATTGGAAGTTAGTTTGGCTATATTTTGGATATAGAAACATCTAATAAGGCTAATATTGTTCAGATGTAATGTAGGGATGTTTCCATTTTTGGATCCCCAAGTGAACACATGAATGTGTTATAAACTAACGATCAATTCCTTTCCACAAAAGTCAGCAACAACCTTTTTGAAAACTTTTAGCTGTGAAATTTTACTAAGCCTCAGGAAAGATTCCTGTGAGAGTCAGGAACACAGAGGTATTTTTAGAGTAAACAGCATACTTTGATCATAAAGCTTCCTTTGTATGAAGCTGGTCAGTGTACTGGGTCACGTAACCATCTGCCTGCAAAGACAGGTTCAGATACTGGATGGTTATTGAAATCTGTGACACTGTCCCTTGAAATGTTGATAGCTTTTTGTTGTTCAGTCTACTGCTGCACAGGGAAAATTAATAATAATATTGTACTCTGTCAGTAATTGTTACATTATTTGACTAGAATAGCAGAGTAATAATGATTGTTTTTCTATAAAGTGACTTAATAGTATGTGACAAAAATAGTTTGTTGTACAAACATGTCATATCCTCTTAATGCAACAGAGTCTTCAAGCCTTTCTTGTGACCAGTGCTCAATCCCATAAATCTGAGCTACAAAACAGGACAAATGAGAGAGTAGAATCTATCACCTGAAACATACCACAGTGCACAAGAAAAGCTCTCAACCTGTAGGTATTTTTAAAGAATAAAGTCTTTACTTACTATTATTTGGAATGTGGCATATTTACACAAAATCTATATGACCATCAGAATCACATGACACCTCTGAAAACTCCTAAGTATATCACTGCCAAACCTGAGATCTTGGTTCACAGATGTTA
The DNA here is from genome assembly GCF_015227805.2 of Hirundo rustica. Taxonomy (NCBI): domain Eukaryota; kingdom Metazoa; phylum Chordata; class Aves; order Passeriformes; family Hirundinidae; genus Hirundo; species Hirundo rustica. The sequence goes on from NC_053450.1 coordinate 64,046,024, forward strand.
ATACATTCGTGGAGGGAGGATTTTATATGATCACAGAATTAAAAACTGTTTCTGTGCATGTTCAGACAGCCAAGTAGGATAAGATTTCCTTTCCAGCACTTTAAATCTGCCGCTTCCTAACGTAAGTGCTTGACTTTGTAAATCAAAACATTTTAAATGCTTTTTTTTGCCCATAATATATATAGATCATGCTCTATTGTAGCTGCTGCATTACACACATTGTTATTGCAGCTATTGTTTATGTATTAAGTAATATAAATGCAACAACTACAAAAAATCTTGAGAAACACACTGAGAGAGAAACACATATTAACAATCAAGTAGGGCAAATAGAAATGCTTTCCCCAATCATCTCTGAAAGGTTTGCATAAAATTCCTTTTTTGCTTATGTTCCAATCTCTTCACACAGCCTTTTTATGAAAATTCATGCAAGTTAAATTTTGTTCTTTCAAGTGTTCATGGAAAGTGAATTTCAGGCTCTCAGCCAAGATACATTTAATCATGAAACAAAATTACTTTAATCGCGAAACTAAATTTGTTTGGGGAAGAATTAGAAATATGCAACTTAATATGATCAGGGAATATAAACAATAGCCTGCTTTTGGTGGCCAAGGAAACAAAACTTCAGACTGATGATAATGCCATGTCATATATATGTCATGGTTATTGGCACGGTGGGTAATTTTCAAGAAGGCTAAAATACACAAGCAAATTCCACAGCCAGATAATTCCAGAGGTTTCAGAATGGAATCCAATACCTGAGCTTTGCAGGTGGGTTTTTTTGTAAATTTGGGGGTGATGGATGCCATCACAGAGATTGTGTATTTGTTTCTACTGGTCTTCAGGCTTACACAGGTCTGGATACATTTGTCCTATTTGACCCAACCAGTTTGTTGATTAGGTTGATGCTACATGAAATTTCAGGTCAATTTAGGAGATTATTGTTTGCAAGAGCACAGTGCATAGTAATATTGATATTATTCACATACTGCTTGAGATGTATACTTCTGGATGTATTGTCAAATGCTGGACAAGTCAAACTGAGTAAGTCTTCCCAAAAATATCACATCCAAAATGAATATCTTGTAAAATTGAAGTTGAAATTGATTTCTACTCCTACGTCTGTCTGTGAGAGCTCTAATAAGCACTTCTTAGTTAGGTAGCACTTTCTAGAAAAGATTAACAATTCTGTAGTGAAACTTATAAGTATTAAAATCAACTTTCTGAATTTTGGACAAGTACCAAAAGCTCAAATTTTTACAAATAATTAAAATTATTGTTTATAAAAATAGATACCAGCCACTTGAGAGAAAGGCATGTTCTATTTTAGATATAGATCTAATAAATATGGTGGTTTGGTTTGCTTGTATTTCTTTTTCTTCATTTCTTGTCAAGAAATTACTAATATATACACACCTGGCATTCTGAATTTTAACCCTTAAATGAAAAAATCTGACAACTTATATAGATACAAGTGCATGGAAATGTAGGATGATGGAATAAAAGAAAATCTTGTTACTGCTTTAATTTCTGAGAACACCAACAACGGGTCCATCATTACAGAAGTGAATTACCTTGAAATAAGATAATTTCTTATTTATTTGAGATCGGTGACAAAAATGCCTCTGGACATATTGGTTGTCCAATATGTGGGAGCCAAGATTGCTATAGAGCAGCTGACCTACTTCACCTGTTTTGCAGTGATAAAAATATTTACCATTGGTGCTCTTGTTGCTAAGTGCTAATGCAGATACATAAATAAAAGGTTCCAGGGGAGTGATGTCTCAAGAGACACCAAATAAACAAAATATGCAGATGAGATTAAAACACAAAAGAGTGACTGTGATAAGCCAGGGTTGGCAGACGTTGTTTGAGATTTCCTTCTAATTGGAGTCTGGAGCTGGACAAAGAAGGCAGGAATAAGGGCCTTCCTTGAAGTGAGGAAGTATGGAAGATGGAGAATTCACAAGTGAGGAGCGCCAGATATATAAGGCCCCAGGGCTAAAAAGTTAGATTTGAAACTAGGTCTAGAGGAGGAACGGGAAAGGATTTAATAATCTGCCTGTGTCCTTTGTTACCTGAGTGAGAAAGTTATGCAGGAGAAAGACATAAATTGTTTCAGGAAGAGAGAGTGATTGGTCTATGAAAGCTTCTGTTGCTGGCAGAGTGAAATCAGAGGCCAGCTCTATAGAAGTTATAAAAAATAGGGGGGATGGAACTCATTTGACAAACCTTAAGCTCATGTAAGGCTTTATATGTTAAGCAGGTGAAGGAGAATCTGAGGAGGGATGAAAAAGGTGACATTTTTGTAGTTATTAACGAGCAAAGAAATCTGAATAGCAGCATACTGAATATATTACAGCTGAAGAACGTTTGCAGTCATTAAGATCAGAAAAGAGAGGACTGAAAAAGCCAAGATGTGAAATGGTGAAAGATTTTGCTGTGAATAGTGGTAGAAAGATCAATATTTTAAAACTGTGCAGGAAGTGAAATTTGGATCCAGTTTGAATATGAACACTTTAAAGAAAGTGTTGAGCAAAAAGTAATTCCCAAGGCAAAGGCTTGTCTGACCTTGGGCAATGAACCAAACCTCTGTTTTGGAGAAGATATTCAGAAAAAGGAAAAGAAGGGGAAAAAAAAAATAGCAAGGAGAGGGAATAAATGATATGATTTTGCAGAAAACACAGGTAAGCTAGGAAAAGTCATGGTAATGTATGAATGCAAAACAACAAATATGATGCTATCAGCTATGGCTAGTGTGGAGAGGGAGCAGCAGGTGAGAATCTTTATTTGCAAACAATCCCTTGATGGGGAGAAGAAGCTCAAGTTATCTTTCTGAATGATTTCCCTCTTCTTCTTCCCCTACTTACTTGGAGTGCAAATATTGGACAAGCAGGAAAATTTGTCAGTCTAATGAGATGCTTTTAGCTATCAGCTTCAGCTGTAGCATTAAAAAAAAAAAAAAAAAAAAAAAAAAAAAGCGCTGATTTTAGGTGGGATGGCATAGGCTTTTTTTGTGAAGGTCAAGAAGTTAAAATTTTGACAGGGACGGTGATGAAATAATTTAACGCCTCAGCTGTGTGGGTGCAGATGGTCATCCACATGGGGGATATTTTTCCAGCAGGTTATTGAGTCAATGATGCTGGCTGCCTGCAGTTTGGCAGTTATCCATTAATATGTAAAACAAAATTTTGGACTATGCAAAAATTGGGTGTTGAATTCCATTTAATGTTGTGCCAGGTTTCCTTCAGTACCTCGCAGTCTTGTATGATAGGAGGATTAAGAAATGGAATTTTATTATTGGTGAACTGACTGACAATAGATTGGCAACTAAATTTTTGAGGAGACTTTGTTGTTTCCACTGAGATGGGATGGGAATTATTGGGGATTTTGGGTTGGGTTGGATTTTTTTTTTTTTTTTTTTTTTGGGTCAGCAAATCACACAAAGATGTGTGACAATGACATACATAATTGCAAACAGTGTTAATTCTGCTTGTTACTGTTAAGTTCATGTAGAAATTTGTGTAACCAAAGTTAAATCTATTCCTGTTCTTGAGGTGCAGTTTTATACACTGTTTTCATGTTTAAAACAGTACTAGTATGTAAGATTCTCAGCCTCTGATTGACACAGTTCAGTCGGTTGCTGGAGAATGCAGCAGGGAAACATATGTAATATAGCAGGAAAAAGACCAGGCAGAAGAAGAGAAAATAGTTGAGGTAATATGGAAAGGTATTTTGGCAATAAGAGTTTGGCGACTAAACAGAGCAATACATCTGCCTAAGTAATGCAGGATTTTGGTAGGCCAAATAGTCAGGGCTAAACTTCGGATGTTATTTGAAAAGACTTAAGTCCAAAGACCAGTTTTTTGAGAAAGATTGCCTCCTGAGTGACTGCTGTTCCCTGGATGAGCCTGTGCTCCAAGCTGCTGCCAAACTGGGGTTCAGATAACACACACAATTAATGTCAAGGACAGAACTCATCTACTATCTCTCCATATCCTAAACACATTTTTTGTCATCTCCTGCCTTGTTTTCAGCAGTCACATCTAGATGAACTTTTCCGTATGTTTTAAAGCACGGCGTCCCGGCAGAAACTTACTCTCCTTTCCCTCAACTATCATTTTTATACACAGGACTTATAAACACTGAATTCCTGATTTCTGAATGGCACACTCAGAACCAGGGGCCTTGAATTTGTGCACTGAAGCATGCAGGTTGTACATCTGCAGTTCTTTTATTGACAATTTCCCTTTGGTAGCTGATCTTAAAGATGAAACTGCCCTCTACCCCAGTGTAGGAATCAAAAAAGATTAAAATGGGATCAACAGCCGAGGATCCACCCTTGTAGCTATGAGGACTTCCAGGTATTTGGAAGAAAAGAGGGAAGGAAGAATCAGTGGCAGAAAAGAGAAGCAGCATATCATAGAGAGTATGCTTTTTAATAATATGAGTCAACAGATTATGACTGAAATTAGTTGAATTTTAGGTTTTGGAAAAACCTACATTCAATTTTGATGCTAAAAATTTATAAGGATGGTTAGAATCTAGATGTGAATTATTCTGGAAAACTTTAATTTTATTTGATGATTTATCAGGAAAATATTCTTTAACACCTGTTAAAAAATATGAATTTTTATCATAGATACAACTAAAAAAAATACCCCACTGAATGTTATAGCATCTAAACCCATCAAAATCTCCAAATTTTCTGAGATCAGCCTCTCAATAAAGAGCAAGTTGCAAAACCAGAACCTGGAAAAAATGAACATTATCTTGATAAGAATGGGGAATAGCTTCATAAAATCTCACCTGCTGAGAAAATGATACCTGTATCAATGATACTCAACTCTTGTATTTTCTCTTTAAATTGATAAGACATAGGAAATGAACTGGAAGTAGTAATTAAAGTGAACAAGAAGAAAAAAAAAAATGGATGGGAAAACAAATAGTAAAAAAACTGAGGCTGTAAAATGAATCTGACAAAACCAGAACTGGATAGGACACAGAGAGTTGAGAAGGTACCCCATAAAGAAACCAAGGAAAAGAACTGAGAATGCATTGGACGCGAATGATGGCAGGACTTTTTGTACTTTTTTAGTAGGTATTGCTCTGGTGAGGACAAAAACCTGGGACACAAGAAAATATATTTTCATCACTTGTTTCCAGCTGCTGGCAAAAGCAAGTGTTATGTAGCCCAGTGAATACTGATATCAGCTAAGCCTGAAACCGAGCAGCAACTCTACAAAGTTCTGGAAACTCTCCATAAAGAAAGTTATTGTAATTGATTTGGGACCTGGATGTTTTGGTCCACAAAAGGAAAATTAACAGTCCATTGTTTACAGCACACCTATGGTATGAATTTGATTTCAGCTATGCATATCAATCTATTTATTTCACCACACATCCTGTGCTTTCATTGAGATAATAGCTAGAACTTGATTCTTAAACTTTGTTGTGGTGCTTGCACCTCTTCAAATGCAACTATTGTTGTGGAAACTACTTGACTATGGCTTCTCTGATTTCTCCCTCTTTTGAGGTACATGGGTTCAACAAGGCAAAAAAGATTGAAGTGAAGTGAAGTGAAGTGAAGAATAACATCTCAATAAAATATTACCACAGTGCTTATAGGTGCTTGGTTTTGTACCCCATTGTGCAACTAAGCCCACCGTTGTCTCTCCTAGAGTTTGGATTTCTGTGTTCATCAGCGCCACTATTTTTCCCCAACTGCCTGTAGTTTCTGGTGCTTTACTACCTTCAGGTCACTGTGCAGCATGCTTGCAAACCTCCCATTTCTGTGTCATTGGTAAATTTGATAACACTTGAAAGTATAGCAAACAAACACCTGACAAAAGGAGAGACTCATTAACAGCCTTCATTTCCTATGCAGCAACCCAAGCAAGCACAGGCATACATGAGAGTTCTGGCAGGAATACAAAGGAACTGTGCTTGGAGACTGACAATTAAAACTTTCTTAGGAAGCAGGACCGCCTCCTTGTTTCTGCTGTGCACTGGGAGACTGAAAACAACTCTCTGAACCACCTGTGGTTACTCCTCACAGATAGTCTAGGGAGCAGAGTTTGAAAACACCTGCCAAATGTTGGTCTCTGAGCAGGAGTCTCACATGCCTGGCAGGCTTCTTGTTCATTGCAGCACTCAGCTCTCAGCCAAAATTTGCTGAAATTATTTACATTGACCCCTTAGAGTGGACTTAAAGTGAGGACAGAAGATGAAGATGCTACTTTTAAAAGTGCTTTCGCTGGCATCCTTACTTTATTAAGGCTCAGGGAAATTTACATGTTGGATTACACTAGAAAGTTTTGAATCTCATCTTCAAGGAAGAGTGAGAAACATTGGCTTTCCCTGACCCAAATGGTGAATCCATACTTTTGGAGACCAAAAAATGAGCAGTTGCCTTCAGGACAGAGGTGCTACTGTCCCATGCTAGTGGCTGTCCTCAGCTGGTAGAGTAGTCCCGATGGGAGCTGGAGGTTATGCCTGGGCTGCTACTTCTGCCTGTGCAGGCCATAGAATAGATGAGAGCTCCTCTGCCCTGGCACAGCAGATGTTCTTATGACTGCAGCCAACAGACTAGTCCAGCTGCAGGTCACCAACCCATTCCTCACCCACATTTATCAAGAGGTGCATTACTGTCTCCATGGTTTGCCATGTGTACAAGGATTTGTGCCACAGGGAGAATATTTAAGCCTTTTCCCCCCAGTTTCTTTTTCCCCTCCAAACCCCCAGATGTTCTGCTGCTACAGTGCTGGCAGAACGTATATTGCTAATTCATTACTATGACTTCTGCAAAGAGTGGGAGAACCAGTGATGCAATGTCAGGTCTGTGGCAAGACAACAGGAATAAATTGCATTATAGTCACATCAGACAGCTCTGAAGATTCAGGGTGAAAATTGCTAATACTGATTCATAAGAATAAGGGCTATTACAGCTAAACAGAGAAATTGTAATTGATTGTTCTTTCCACTTAGGGTTTTTACTTCTTTTTTCCTTAAGGTGATGATTTTCAAGTACACAAAAGTTAGAAAATCTAATGTCATGGTTATCTAACATTCATACCCTGGATAGGTGCACTGTGATAGTGTCAAGTAATCATATATTTTCACTTATTAAAATATATATATATATGTCTCTCACTGCACAGTATGGATGATGTCTTCTAAATCAATTAGAACTATGCCATGAATGAGGTTGTTTGGACAACTGGTACTTTAGTTCTCTTAGAAAATGCAGTGTGAGCACAGAAACAATGTAGGGCCTGCAGGAGAAGGAAGACAGGTGAATTTGGGGGGAATTGGACAGGCTACATAAGTGGGACAAGACCAACAGCATGAGCTTCAACAAGAACAAGTTGCTGGGTTCTGCACTATGGGCACAATAACCCAATGTAGTGCTACAGGCTGCAGGTAGAGTGGTTGGAAAGCTGCCCAGCAGAAAAGGACCTGGGAATGTTGGTCAACAGCTGAGTTAACATGAGCCAGGGTGTGCCCAGGTGGCCAAAAAGACCAGTGGCATCCTGGCCTGTATCAGCAATAGTGTGATCCGCAGGAGCAGGGAAGTGATTGTCCCGCACTACTTGGCACTGGTGAGGCCACACCTTGAGTCCTGTACCCAGCTGTGGATCCCTTAATTCAGGAAGGACATTGAGGTGCTGAAGCATGTCCAGAGAAGAGCAACAAAGCTGGTGAAGGGTCTGGAGGGCATGTTCTATGAGGACAGCTGAGGGAGTTAGGGTTGTTTAGCCTGAAGAAAAGAAGGGCCAGGGGAACCTTATTACTCTGCAACTCCCTGAAAGGAGGTTGTAGCTGAGTGGGGGTCAGCCACTTTTCCCAGGCAACCAGGACAAGAGGACACAGGTTCATTGCAAGAACAAGATGTCCACCCCAGGGGAGGTTTAGGGTGGACATCAGGAATAATTCCTTCCCAGAAAGGGTGATTAGACATTGGCATGGGCTGCCCAGGGAGGTGGTAGGGTCATCATCCCTGGAGGTGTCCAAAGAAAGACAGGTTGTAGCACTCAGTGCCATGGTCCTGTTGACATGGTGGTGTTGGGTCATAGGTTGGACTTGATGATCTCAGAGCTATTTTCCATCCTAACTGTTATTCTGTGATTCTGGAGATCACCTCCATTATTTCCCCTTCTACCATTTGTCACAGCTCTTTCATAGGATCCTAGAATCATTTCTGTTGGGAAAGGTCATCAAATCCAACCCATTACAGTCAAGTCTACCACTAAACCTTCTCCAAGTGCTACATTTGGCAAATGCCACATCTGCATATTTTTTAAATACTTTCAGGGATGGTGAGTCTCTCATTTTTCTGGGCAGCCTGTTCCATTATTTCACAATCCTTTAGGTGAAGAAATTTTTCTTAATATCCAGTCTAAATGTCTCCTGGCACAACTCGAGGCCATTTTCTCTTGTTCTGTTGTTTGTTACTTGGAAAAAGAAACTTCTCCTCCCCACCTTGCCACAAGATCCTTTCAGATAGCTGAATGTGACACTGCACAATAACTTAGTCTAATCATCTTGGAAGTTTGCTGCTGTTGTGTATTTCTTGCAACTAAGCTGCAGTCAGATGCAAAGGAGGTAAAAGTTAGCCAAAGCCTTTAGGAGAGAGATCTAAGGCTGATGATTCCAAAATTAGGAGGTTTCAGAAACATTTTAAGATTAAGAAAAGTGGGCATTTTGATTTCCATTTTTGTGTAATTTTTTACTACTTACTTATTGACCATAGAAACTTTTATAAAAAGAAGAAAAAAAAGTGCTTGTGGGAATAATTGTGAGATTAATGATAATTTATGTTATAATTTTTAGATTCATTAACATTTTCATTGCATACTTAGTGAATGACAAATGGCATAAAAAATAGCATTACCTGTACAGCTTCTATAAGAAAAAATATTATTTGTAGAAGTATTTACAAATAGAATTTTTTTTTTTTTTTTGGTAACCTGAATGTTGGGCACATTTGCCTTCATTTTCTCTCATCTGAAACTTTTAGGCATTAGGGACTGGATACACATATATCTGTATTTCACATTGGATTATGAGTGAATTTTGCAGGAAAATGGACAATTAGGAGAGGTGCACACTGTGAAATTATATCAGTGTGTTTCCTTTAAAACTCTTTCCCTTTCAAGTGAAACTAAACTGGAAGGAGTGCCCCTCTCTGTTCATGTCACTGGTAGCTGTTGGGCCCTTGGGACCAAACTGAAGTTAAGACAAAATAACTCTCCCTAAAATGAATGTGGTATGAAGGTCAGGTTGTCAGGAGAAATTCTTTCACTTTACAGTCTGCTCTGCAGTGCTGCCCTGATTGTTGATGTAGACATGGCCACTGTCTGCTGGGATAGATACTGTCAGGGTTTTGGGATGTCTTGTTTACAATTGTTATGCTGTGGTATTTTTGTATTTTATGTGCTGACAAAACTAGCCACCTTCTTTGACAGAGAACGTTTTTCTCCAGTGAGTTTTTGATAAGATACCTCTACTGTGATTTTAAAATGGTCTTATAACCGTGCCAGCATTTTAATTTGCCCTGGAGTCAGCTATATTAGAGAGCAAAACTGTTGATTTTGAAGGGAGTAGATTAGGATTGAAGTGGAGATTAGGCGTGTACATTCATGACTTTTAGAACTAATACAAGAATATGGGGTTTTACACCCAGCTCCTGGGTCCGGTGCTGTAAGGTATGAGAGCTTCTACAACATTCCCACCTATAGTCTAAGAAAGGAAATCATTGGTGAAGGTATCTTACAAAAAAGATTGCTTGATTCTCCACTGCCTCAATTGGACTAGAAGCACCCAATTTCAGCAGAGAGAAGTTTCAGAAGTTCGTGGTCTTCAGCTTTTGGTTACTGCCACTCAGATGACTTGTCACTTCTTGCTGTATGAGGGCACAGACTGTAAGATTCCTTTCTTGAAATTTCCCTGAAAAAGGTTCAGACAGATGGAGAAGCTTCTCTAGACAGCCTGGAAGCATATTAAGAAGTTGTTCTTTATTGTCTTCCCAGCTGAGAGTAGATGGGTTTAACATATGTCAAAAAGTGGATAGAAAATATTATGCTAGCAAGCATGACTGAATTTGGGACAGTGTAGTTATTTAAGCAGGTAGGTATTCCTTACACTGGCCGAGTTTTTGACTGACTGTCCGTCACTTTTGGATGACACTTCACATTGTCAGTGTCTGCTCAGTGGAGAGAAGTCTGCCATGCTATCAATCTGGGGAGACAATTTTTCGGGTGACCCCCACAGTAAGAGCTTTTTTTTTTTTTTTTTTTTTTTTTTTTAAACTCAGGAAGCACTAACATATTTTCTAAGGATGAGCCTGCAGTATAGTAAAATTAATACACATGGAAAGAATGCCAGAGACTCATGACCTTTGCATCATTACTTTGTTATCTAATTCTAACTGTTGAAAGGTAAAGCACCTATTTTAAACTAGTAGGGAGTCTTCTTGTGTAGCTAATGGAAAGTCATAAGCACTGCCATCAGGAACCAGTATTACTGCACCTATCTCACTCCTGTTGACTAAAGAGGGGTTATAGGCATCTAATTTGAACTAGTTGCTGAAATTTGGGTAGGTAAAAATAGATGGTGTGACTCTGTGTTGACATCTGCAATTTATGCTTGTTTCCTGAATTCGGATAATTGACTTCTCAGGTTTTCTTTCTTTCCTAGAAGTCCTTATCTTCCCTTATCTATGAGGTTTTGTTTAAATAAAACATTAAGTAAGTCTTTATTTTTCCTGTAACTTTCTTGAGGATGTCTGTTTTCTCTGATCATCTGCTATGAATATTATGCCACCAAGCCATTTGGAACTTCATTAACCTTCCTCCATTACCATATGGATGACTTGGCTCATGACCATTAGAGACCTGACTTGTCTGACTGCAGTTTTTAAATAATGTTTTATCCTAATTTCTGCTTTGGAAGTGAGCAGGAGGGGTTTTTTTGACCCTTTTGGAAGTATCTGGGTACAGAGAGGGTCAGCTTTTTGACTGGCCCTGGAGGAGGGCGAGAGGTGCAATGTTGTAAAATGGGTGTTAACATGAA